>NC_036845.1:8722424-8733942 GCF_002910315.2 Salvelinus sp. IW2-2015
GGCTAGAACATATGGTGAAATATCTGGCGAACAGGACTAAACATTTTTCAAAGGAAATTTAAAAAAAAGTCCAACTATATTCATCACCTCCAGCACCATCCAACATGAACAACGGCTGTAAAATGGCCGTTTCTATGTTTTGTTAGCAAAAAAATATAAGGAAAAAAGTGTTTCCCAATGACATCATCAACCAATTAGTTTAGGCAATTATAGACCAATGCCTAGTCATAATTGGTTAAAATCACATGATGCACAACTGATGTGGTCATGGAAACACTTATCTCTCTTCATATCTATTTTTCCACAAAAACATGGAAACACTATTTCACATACGTTGATGTTGGGTGGTGCTGGGAAGATTATGAATATGAAGTTGAAACATTTGACATTTCCTTTAAGATGTTTAAGTGCCACAGAGAACCGACTTATTTGCAGCCCCCCTCCCTCTCTCTCTTTCTGGGACGTCATCAGAGATCGTCGTGGCAACAGCTCTGTAACCCACTACCCCTCCTGAGTAACCGACTTCCACCAGAAAGGAGGAGAGAAAGTGAACGCGGAAAAAGAGAGGAAAATATAAGGCGCCATGGAAGTGTACCAGGGTAATGGTGTTGTTCCAGGTCCTTGTCCCCCCTCAGGGTGAAGCCGTAGCCGGAAAGGGCCATACTGGAAGCCCCAGGCTCCATAGAGCTCCTGGCTGAGGGTTAGGCGCAGGGCCGAAATACGGGTCTTCTTGGCCATTGTAGCATCAAACACCAGGCCACTCCGATCCTCCCACAAAATGAAACACCCACTGCCACGTCTATCAGGACACAGAGAGAGAGAGGAGAGACCTGAGAGAGAAGAGAGAGGGTATGACGGTAGGGAAACACACATAGAAACACAAAACCAACCCAGGTATGAGTTATAAAAAAAAAATGGCTGGCCTTCTGAAGTGATACAGCAGACCAGCTCACATAGCAGAGAGAAAGGGATGAAGGGATGGTTTAGACATCATCAAGTGAAAAGCCCCTGGAGGGAGAGTAAAGAGACTACGAGGACTACCCCTCTCTCTTTCCATTTCCTTCCCTCTCTCTCCAAATGTATATGTCAAACATTGAGAACTGTCTAATAGCACAGGCAGAGATTCCTGATGACAGTGAGCAGCCAATGGTTACACTCACCAGTGATTGCCAGGTGTTAGTCCCACCCACCCCACACACACACACACACCACACCACAAACACACCACCACACACACACCACACAGCCAACTCCACCTACATCCTGTTTGCCTGTTGGAGACAAATGAGCTGAAAACTCAAACAGAGTGTTGTCATGGTTACACTGCTCTGTGATGATGAGCGGAGGTAATCAGAGACAACACACACAGAAATTTATACACACACGTACTGTATGATTAGGAGGGAGAACATCACAGCTCTCAGGTCTAGTCTCCATTGTGGCTCAGACAGCTGGAGTCTCTGGCTCCATAGGCTGCGTATTCCTGAGCTAATGGATCTCTACTGATCTGTCCCTGTAAGTTGAATCACCTCCACATTCCCAGTCCTAACCCAGCCACACTCCTGGCTGCATGCATCAACCTAGGACAAAAAGCCTCTGAGTTCCACTCATGCAATGTGGTGTTGCACATGTGTTGTGTGTGTGCAGGCTTATCAATAATCAAATTTATTTGCCACATGTGCCCGATACAAACAAGTGAGACCTTTACCGTTGAAATGCTTACTTACAAGCCTTAACCAACTGTGCAGTTCAAGAAGATTTAGAAAATATTACCAAATAACTAAAGTAAAGAAAAATAATATAATAAAAGTTAACCAATCAAAATAACAATAATGAGAGCTATATTAACAGGGGTACCGAGTCAGTGTGCAGGGGTACAGGTTAGAGGTAATTTGTACATGTAGGTGGGGTGAAGTGACTATGCATAGATGATAAACAGCGAGTAGCAGCATGTACAAAACAAATTGGGAGGGGGTGTCAATGTAAATAGTCCGGTGGCTATTTAATTAATTTGCTCAGCCAGTCTTATGGCTTGGGTGTGTAGAAGCCGTTAAACCATCTTAAGGATCGGCCATTTTACATTATTGGTACCATTTGGAAAGGAAACACTTGAAGTTTGTGGTGGAATGTGAAAGGAGTGTAGGAGAATAAACACATAGATATGGTAGAAGATAATACAAATATTTTTAATTTTTTTTTTTACCATCATCTTTGAAATGCAAGAGAAAAGACCATAAATGTATTATTCCAGCCCCAGGTGCAAGTTAGATTTAGGCCACTAATGGCAGCAATGTATGTGCAAAGTTTTAGACTGATCAATGAACTATTGCAATTTCTGTTCAAAATGTGGTGTCAAGACTGCCCACATGTTGCTAATTTGTTATTAAAAACTTTCATGTTCAAAACTGTGCACTCTCCTCAAACAATAGCATGGTATTCACTGTTAATAGCTATTGTAAATTGGGACAGTGCAGTTTAAGTTAACAAGAATTAAAGCTTTCTGCTAATATCAGATAATGTCTATGTCCCTGGGAAATGTTCTTGTACTTACAAACCTTCATGCTAATTGCATTAGCCTACGTTAGCTCAACTGTACCACAGGGACCCACCAATCCTGAAGAAGTTTGGAGCCTTTTGGTCCTAGACTTAGCACTCCGGACGCTTGCTGTGCGGTAGCAGAGAAAAACAGTCTATGACTTGGTGACTGGAATCGCGGACAATTTATGGGCTTTCCTCTGACACCGCCTATTATACATGTCTTGGTTCAGATGCCACACACCCCCACCCCAACCAATCAACACCACCCCAAGTTAACCATGCCTACACCCCATTTAGGCCCCCTCAGATCAGACCTATGCCCCTCCTACCCAGCCCATGCACCCCACCCCCGAAAAAGGGCCTCAACGTGGAAGTCACACATATGCCCAGAACGTGAGCAGGCAAACAAGCCCAACCCCCACTCTTACCCAAGCCAATGGCATGTACCAGATTCTCAGCAGGATCTGCTCACACTTACTGGCCTGAGGCCAAACCACACGACCAACAACATTGGACACTTTATGGAACACAAAGCCTTCATTATCTCATCCTGGAATATCCAAGGCCTTTGGCCTAAAGAGCAGGAACCTGGACTTCATCAAATAAATCGGAAATACAGACATTGTCATTCTACAAGAAACCTGGTATAAAGGAGACGGACCSACTGGTTGCCCTCTAGGTTACAGAGAGCTGGTAGTCCCATCCATCAAACTACCAGGTGTGAAACAGGGAAGGGACTCAGGGGGTATGCTAATTTGATATAGAGCAGACCTAACTCACTCCATTAAATTAATCAAAACAGGAACATTTTACATTTGGCAAGAAATTCTAAAGAATATGATCTTAACAGATAAAAATGTCCTCCTGTGTGCTACCTATATCCCCCCACTAGAATCCCCATACTTTAATGAAGACAGCTTCTCCATCATGGAGGGRGAAATCAATCATTTCCAGGCCCAGGGACATATTCTAGTCTGTGGCGACCTAAATGCCAGAACCAGACAAGAACCTGACACCCTCAGCACACAAGGGGACAAACACCAACAAAAACGGGTCACAACTCCTGCAGCTCTGTCGCACGCTGGGTATGTGCATAGTCAATGGTAGGCTTCGAGGGGACTCCTATGGTAGGTACACCTATAGCTCATCTCTTGGCAGTAGTACTGTAGACTACTTTATCACTGACCTCAACCCAAAGTGTTCACAGTCAGCCCACTGACACCCCTATCAGACCACAGCAAAATCACAGTCTACTTGAACAGAGCAATACTCAATCATGAGGCATCAAAGCCAAAGGAACTGAGTAATATTAAGAAATGCTATAGATGGAAGGAATGTAGTCTGGAAACCTACCAAAAAACAATTAGGCAACAACAAATTCAACCCTTTTTAGACAACTTCCTGGACAAAACGTTCCACTGTCATAGTGAAGGTGTAAACTTGGCAGTAGAAAATCTTTAACAGTATATTTGACCTCTCAGCTTTCCTATCAAATCTAAAAAATCTCAAATAGAAAACCGAAGAAAATGAGCAACAATGACAAATGGTTTGATGAAGAATGCAAAACTCTAAGAAAGAAATTGAGAAACTTGTCCAAGCAAAAACATAGAGACCCGGAAAACCTGAGTCTACGCCTTCACTATGGTGAATCACTAAAACAATACAGAAATACACTACAGAAAAAGAAGGAACAGCACGTCAGAANCAAAGGAGCTGATCGTGGTCTACAGGAAAAGGTGGGCTGAACAGGCCTCCATTAACATCCACGGGGCTGTAGTGGAGCCGGTCGAGAGTTTCAAGTTCCTTGGTGTCCACATCACCAACAAACTAGCATGGTCCAAACACACCAATTAAGTCGTGAAGAGGGCACTACAAAATCTTTTCCCCCTCAGGAGACTGAAAAGATTTGGCATGGGTCCCCAGATCCTCAAAAAGCTCTACAGCTGCACCATCGAGAGCATCCTGACCGGTTGCATCACCGCCTGGTATGGCAACTGCTTGGCATCTGACCAAGACATGTATAATAGGCGGTGTCAGAGGAAAGCCCATAAAATTGTCCGCGATTCCAGTCACCCAAGTCATAGACTGTTTTCTCTGCTACCGCACAGCAAGCGGTACCGGAGTGCTAAGTCTAGGACCAAAAGGCTCCAAACTTCTTCAGGATTGGTGGGTCCCCTGTGGTACAGTTGAGCTAACGTAGGCTAATGCAATTAGCATGAGGTTGTAAGTAACAAGAACATTTCCCAGGACATAGACATATCTGATATTAGCAGAAAGCTTTAATTCTTGTTAATCTAACTGCACTGTCCAATTTACAATAGCTATTACAGTGAATACCATGCTATTGTTTGAGGAGAGTGCACAGTTTTGAACATGAAAAGTTATTAATAAACAAATTAGGCACATGTGGGCAGTCTTGACACAACATTTTGAACAGAAATGCAATAGTTCATTGGATCAGTCTAAAACTTTGCACATACATTGCTGCCATCTAGTGGCCTAAATCTAACTTGCACCTGGGCTGGAATAATACATTATGGTCTTTCTCTTGCATTTCAAAGATGATGGTACAAAAAAAATTAAAAAATATTTGTATTATCTTCTACCATATCTAATGTGTTATATTCTCCTACACTCCTTTCACATTTCCACAAACTTCAAAGTGTTTCCTTTCAAATGGTACCAATAATTGAAAAATGGGCCGATCCTTAAGAGGTTTAACAGCTTCTACACCCAAGCCATAAGACTGCTGAACAATTAATTAAATAGCCACCGGACTATTTACATTGACACCCCCTCCCAATTTGTTTTGTACACTGCTGCTACTCGCTGTTTATCATCTATGCATAGTCACTTCACCCCCACCTACATGTACAAATTACCTCTAACCTGTACCCCTGCACACTGACTCGGTACCCCCTGTATATAGCCTCATTATTGTTATTTGATTGTGTTACTTTTTATTATTTTTTTACTTTAGTTTATTTGGTAAATATTTTCTTAACTCTTCTTGAACTGCACAGTTGGTTAAGGGCTTGTAAGTAAGCATTTCACGGTAAGGTCTACACTTGTTGTATTCGGGCACATGTGGCAAATAAAGTTTGATTTGATAAGCCTGCACACACACACACATGTGCACACACACATGCATTGAGTGAACTCAGAGGCTTTTGTCCTTAGGTTGATGCATCAGCCAGGGTGTGGCTGGGTTAGACTGGGAATGTGGAGGTGATCACACACAGGACAGATCAGTAGAGGATCCATTAGCCTCAGGAAACTGCAGCGCTAGTGGAGCCAGAGACTCCAGCTGTCTGAGCCACAATGGAGACTAGACTCTGAGACGCTGTGATGTTCTCCCTCCTTATCATACAGTAGTGTGTGTATATCTGTGTGTGTGTCTCTGATTACCTCCCTCATCATCACAGAGCAGTGTAACCATGACAACACTCTGTTTGTAGTTTTCAGCTCCATTTTTCCCAACAGCAAACAGGATGTAGGTGGGGAGTTGCGCTGTGTGTGTGTGTGTGTGTGTGTGTGTGTGTGTGTGTGTGTGTGTGTGTGGGGTGGGTGGGACTAACACCTGGCAATCACTGGTGGAGTGTAACCATTGGCTGCTCACTGTCATAGGAATCTCCTGCCTGTGCCTATTAGACAGTTCTACATGTTTGACATATACATTTGGAGAGAGAGGGAAGGAAATGGAAAGAGAGAGGGGTAGTCCTCGGTAGTCTCTTTACCTCTCCCTCAGGGGCTTTCACTTGATGTCTAAACCATCCCTCTCATCCCTCTCTCCTGCTGATGTGAGCTGGTCTGCTGTATCACTTCAGAAGGCCAGCCTTATAACTCATACTGGAGTTGGTTTTGTGTTTCTATGTGTGTTTCCTACCGTCATACCCCTCTCTCTCTCTCTCTCTCTCTCTCTCTCTCTCTGTGTCTGATAGACGTGGCAGTGGGTTGTCCGTTTGGAGGGGAGGACCGGAGTGGCCTGGTGTTGATCTACAATGGCCAGAGAGACCTGACGGCCCGCGGCCTAACCCTCAGCCAGGAGCTCTATGGAGCCTGGGCCTCCAGTAGTGGCCTTTCCGGCTACGGCTTCACCCTGAGGGGGGACAGAGACCTGGACAACAACCATTACCCTGGTACACTCCCATGCGCCTTACTTATTTTCCTCTCTTTTTTCCGTTTCACTTCTCTCCTCCCTTCTTCTGGTGAAGTCGTTACTCAGGAGGGGTAGTGGGGTTACAGAGCTGTTGCCACGACGATTCTCTGATGACGTCCCAGGAAGAGAGAGAGGGAGGGGGGCATGCAATAAGTCTGTTCTCTGTGCACTTAAACATCTAAAGGAAATGTCAAAATGTTTCAACTTCATATTCATAATCTCCAGCACCACCCCAACATCAACGTATGTGAAAATAGTGTTTCCATGTTTTGTGGAAAAATAGATATGAGAGAGATAAGTGTTTCCAATGACATCATCAGTGTGCATCATGTGATTTTAACCAATTATGACTAGGCATTGTCTACTAATTGCCTACTAATTGGTTGATGATGTCATTGGAAACACTTATTTTCCTTATATTTTTTGCTACAAAACATAGAAACGTGCCATTTTACACGTATGTTCATGTTGGGATGGTGCTGGAGGTGATGAATATAAAGTTGACTTTTTTTTAAATTTCCCTTTGAAAATGTTTAGTCTGTTCGCCAGATATTTCACCATAGTGTTCTAGGCCTCTAGCAGACACAGGCCTCCAATTCTTCAGAAGAACCTGTTCATGTGGCTGATATTACTTTGGAGAGACTTCCTCTTTTGTGATGTCATGGTACAGGTGAACATGCCACACTACAGCAATCTGAAGGGAAAGCCTGTGTCTGAGTGTTTGTATTTACATGTTCTGTCAGTGGTAGTCTGAATGTCTGTGTGAGTGTTTGTATACACATTCATTTACTTGGAATCATGGGCTCTCAAAAGGTGATTTAAGACTGAAAATGTTTTGAAATTAAACTTTTGTATCCCTTTGTTTTCCCCTCAATTTGGAGCCATTCTAAAGGCAGTATAGTTCAGTCTTTTTACTTCTATAGACCAAGCTGAAAGGCAGCCATTCTAAAGGCAGTATAGTTCAGTCTTTGTACNAGACTCGTACATTTCCTCAGTGAAAACAATGTACTGAGAAAATGTCAATTGGCTTTTTACCAAATTATCGTACGACAGACCACGTATTCACCCTGCACATCCTAAATGACAAACAAACAAACCAAAACAAAGGCAACGTCTTCTCATGCTTTGTTGAATTCAAAAAAGCCTTYGACTCAATTTGGCATAAGGGTCTGCTATACAAATGTATGGAAAGTGGTGTTGGGGGAAAACATACAACATTATAAAATCCATGTACACAAACAACAAGTGTGAGGTTAAAATAGGCAAAAAACACACACATTTCTTCCCACAGGACCATGGGGTGAGACAGGGATGCTGCTTAAACCCCACCCTATCCAATATATATATCAACGAATTGGCGCAGGCACTAGAAAAGTCTGCAGCACCCGGCCTCAACCTACTAGAATCTGAAGTCAAATGTCTACTGTTTGCTGATGATCTAGTGTTTCTGTCACCAACCAAGGACGGCCTACAGCAGCACCTTGATCTTCTGCACAGATTCTGCCAGACCTGGGCAATGACAATACACCTCAGTAAGACCAAAATAATGGTGTTCCAAAAAAGGTCCAGTCACCAGGACCACAAATACAAATTCCATCTAGACACCGTTGCCATAGAGCACACAAAAACTACACATACTGTACCTTGGCCTAAACATCAGCGCCACAGGTAACTTTTACAAAGCTGTGAATGATCTGAGAGACAAGGCAAGAAGGGCCATCAAAATGAACATAAAATTCAACATACCAATTAGGATCTGGCTAAAAATACTTGAATCACTTATAGAACCCATTGCCCTTTATGGTTGTGAGATCTTGGGTCCGCTCACCAACCAAAAATTCACAAAATGGGACAAACACCAAATTGAGACTCTGCATGCAGAATTCTGCAAAAACATCCTCCGTGTAYAATGTAGAACACCAAATAATGCATGCAGAGAAGAATTAGGCCGATACCCGCTAATTATCAAAATCCATTATTCAATTATTAAATTCTACAACCAACTAAAAGGAAGAGATTCCCAAACCTTCCATAACAAAGCCATCACCTACAGAGAGATGAACCTGGAGAAGAGTCCCCTAAGCAAGCTGGTCCTGGGGCTCTGTTCACACACGCAAACACACCCCACAGAGCCCCAGGACAGCAACACAATTAGATCCAACCAAATCATGAGAAAACAAAAAGATAATTACTTGACACATTGGAAAGAATTAACAAAACAACCGAGCAAACTAGAATGCTATTTGGCCCTAAACAGAGAGTACAGTACACAGTGGCAGAATACCTGACCACTGTGACTGACCCAATCTTAAGGAAAGCTTTGACTATGTACAGACTCAGTGAGTTTGTCAATGATGTACGTAGGATCTTCAGTGGAGTTGGGTCAATAGCCTTGCTATTAAAAAGGCCACCGTGGCAGACCTGGCTCTCAACGAGAAGACCAGGCTATGTGCACACTGCACACAAAATGAGTGGAAACTGAGCTGCACGTTCCTAACTCCTGCCCATGTTGAACCAAATTAGAGACACGTATTTCCCTCAGATTACACAAGATCACAAAGAATTTGGAAAACAAACCCGGGATTTTGATACTCCGCAGTATCTCTACTGGGTGAGAATACCAGGTGCCATCACAGCAGCAAGATTTGTGACCTGTTGCCACAAGAAAGGTTAATACAACCCATATTTATGCTTATTTATGTTCCCTTTTGTACTTTAACCATTTGTACATTGTTACAACACTGTATATAGACATAATRTYACATTTGTAATGTCTTTATTCTTTTGGAACTTCTGTRWGTGTAATGTTTACTGTTCATTTTATTGTTTATTTCACTTTTGTATATTATCTACTTCACTTGCTTTGGCAATGTTAACATATTTTCCCCATGCCAATAAAGCCCCTTGAATTGAATTGAATTGAGAGAGGATTGTTAGTATGTGTTCCAGCTGTAGCTTGTTCTCTGATTATGATGATTGAACTCTATTTCTGGAGCCAGACCACATCCTTTCTGACATGTCTGTATAACACACTCATCTATGTGTGTTTGTGTGTGTGTGTTTATTCTAAAGCTGTGTATCTTTCCCCCAGGTATGATGATGTACTGGTAGGAGCCCCTCTCTATATGGAGAGAGAGAGGGAGAGTAAGCCCAAGGAGGTGGGCCGTGTCTACCTGTACCTCCAGCACTCCCCGCTCACCTTCTCCGAGCCCCTCCTCCTGACGGGAACACACACCTTCGGACGCTTTGGCACTGCCATCGCCCCGCTAGGTGACCTCAACCAGGACGGATACAACGGTAAGCTGTGTGTGTGTGTGTGTATTTCCCCTCTCTTTCTTCCCGTTCAGTGTCCACTCCCAGTGTATTGGTAGGCAGAGGTTTTTATATGGGGAGGCAGGTAGCCTAGTGGTTTGAGCGTTAGGCCAGTAACCGAAAGGTTGCTAGATCAAATCCTAGAGCTGACAAGGTACAAATCTGTCGTTCTGCCCCTGAACAAGTCACTGTTCCTAGGCCTTCATTGTAAATAATAATTTGTTCTTAACTGACTTGCCTAGTTAAATAAAAAATWAAAAAATGTTCCCTCTTCATCTCTGGCTCTTTGGTCTTGGAGAGCGGATATCCTATCAGATGCTCCAATGGGGGAAACCTAAGGGTCTTCAGCCAATCATGAATTGCGGTGTTAGAGTGTTTCCTTGTGAAGTTCTTCCCCCTCTTCCTGTAATGATGAGCAGTGTTATGGTGTGTGCGCGTGTGTATGTCAGAGAGAGAGAGAGAGAGTTATTTTTAATCTCCAGATGTCCGCTAAGATAGGGGCATCTGGAAGTTTCTGTCCCTCTGCCCAGAGTTCATTCTGCCTCACGTTGTGTTTGTTTTATTAACACACACACACATCAGTGGAGGCAGCTGAGGGGAGGACGGATCATAATAATGTCTGGAACAGACCAAAATGGATTGGCATCAAACTCATATTTGATACCATTCCACTCATTCCACTCCCAGCCATTACCACAAGCCTGTCCTCCCCAATTAAGGTGCCACCAACCTCCTGTGACACCCTTATACACACACACACACATTCAGGTCTGGAGCCCAAATGCTTTTCAGAGCCTCAGGCATGTGGTCTTGAACTGGGACCAATGAATATTTCTCTGGTGAACATTTGATGACAATCCTACTTAGTTATTTATGTATGTGTTTATGTTTTTATGAATGTTTTAGAGCCACTCTCCCTCCACTCCCTCCACACCATCATCATCATCAGAACTAAATCAATAAAGTATAGTTCAGTCTTGTACTTCTATAGACCAAGCTGAAAGGCAGCCATTCTAAAGGCAGTATAGTTCAGTCTTTGTACTTCTATAGACCAAGCTGAAAGGCAGCCATTCTAAAGCAGTATAGTTCAGTCTTTGTACTTCTCTAGACCAAGCTGAAAGGCAGCCATTCTAAGGCAGTATAGTTCAGTCTTTGTACTTCTATAGACCAAGCTGAAAGGCAGCCATTCTAAAGGCAGTATAGTTCAGTCTTTGTACTTCTATAGACCAAGCTGAAAGGCAGCCATTCTAAAGGCAGTATAGTTCAGTCTTTGTACTTCTCTAGACCAAGCTGAAAGGCAGCCATTCTAAAGGCAGTATAGTTCAGTCTTTGTACTTCTATTGACCAAGCTGAAAGGCAGCCATTCTAAAGGCGATAGTTCAGTCTTTGTACTCTCTAGACCCAGCTGAAAAGCAGCCATTCTAAAGTAGCGAAGTTCAGTCTTTGTACTTCTATAGACCAAGCTGAAAGGCAGCCATCTTAAATGTAGCGTTAGTTCGTCTTTGCACT
>NC_036845.1:8735206-8750620 GCF_002910315.2 Salvelinus sp. IW2-2015
CAAATCTGAAAATCAATCATCATTCAAACGCACGTATAAGACAACAATTCTCCCTCAATGTGAGCAAGACAAAGGAGCTGATTGTGGACTATAGGAAAAACGGCCGAAGAGGCCCTCATAACATCGACAGGGCTGTATGGAGCGGGTCGAGAGTTTCAAGTTCCTTGGTGTCCACATCACCAACGAACTATCGTGGTCCAAACACCCCAAGAAACAGTCGTGAAGAGGCAAGACAAAACCTTTTCCCCCTCCGGAGACTGAAAAGATTTGCATGGGTCCCAAAGTTCTACAGCTGCACCATCGAGAGCATCCTGACCGGCATCTGACCGTAAGCGCTACAGAGGGTAGTGCGTACGCCCAGTACATCACTGGGGCCAAGCTTCCTGCCATCCAGGACCTACAGTTGAAGTCGGAAGTTTACAATACACACTTAGCCAAATACATTTAAACTCAGTTTTTCACAAATTCCTGACATTTAATCCTAGTAAAATTCCCTGGTCTTAGGTCAGTTAGGATCACCATTTATTTAAGAATGTGAAATGTCTGAATAATATAGAAGAATGATTCAGCTTTATTTATTCCATCACATTCCCAGTGGGTCGAAGTTTACATATACTCAATTAGTATTTTGTAGCATTGCCTTTAAATTGTTTAACTTGGGTCAAACGTTTCGGGTAGCCTTCCACAAGCTTCCCACAAAAAAAGTGGGTGAATTTTGGCCATTCCTCTTGACAAGCTGGTTAACTGAGTCAGGATTGTAGGCCTCCTTGCTCGCAAATGCTTTTCAGTTCTTGCCCACACATTGTTCTATAGGATTGAGGTCAGGGCTTGTGATGGCACTCCAATACCTTGACTTTGTTGTCCTTAAGCCATTTTGCCACAACTTTGGAAGTATGCTTGGGGTCATTGTCCATTTGAAACCCAATTGCAACCAAGCTTTAACTTCCTGACTGATGTCTTGAGATGTTGCTTCAATAATCCATATAATGTTCCTACCTCATGATGCCATCTATTTTGTGAAGTGCACCCAGTCCCTCCTGCAGCAAAGCACCCACACAACTTGAATGCTGCCACACCCGTGCTTCACAGTTGGAATGTGTTGTTTGGCTTGCAAGCCTCCCCTTTTCCTCCGAACATAACGATGGTCATTATGGCCAAATCAGTTCTATTTTTGTTTCATCAGACCAGAGGACATTTCTCCAAAAAGTACGATCTTTGTCCCCATGTGCAGTGCAAACCGTAGTCTGCTTTTTTATGGCTGTTGTTTGAGCAGTGCTTCTTCCTTGCTGAGTGCCTTTCAGTTATGTCGCTATATACTGGATATGATTTGCACTTTTCGCACCAAAGTACGTTCATCTTCTAGGATGCAGAACGCGTCTCCTTCCTGAGCGGTATGATGGCTGCGTGGGTCCCATGGTTGTTTATACTTGCATACTATTGTTTGTACAGATGAACGTGGTACCTTCAGACATTTGGAAATTGCTCCCAAGGATAGAATCAGACCTGTGTGAAGTCTACAATTTTTTTTCTGAGATCTTGGCTGATTATTTAGATTTCCCATGATGTCAAGCAAAGAGGCACTGAGTTTGAAGGTAGGCCGTAGAAATACATCCACAGTACACTCCAATTGGACTCAAAATGATGTCAATTAACCTATCAGAAGCTTCTAAAGCCATGACATCATTTTCTGGAATTTTCCAAGCTTTTAAAGCATAGTCAACTTAGTTATTGTAAACTTCTGACCAGTGAATTATAAGTGAACAATCTGTCTGTAAACAATTGTTGAAAAATGACTTTGTCATGCACACAGTAGATGTACTAACCGACTTGCCAAAACTATAGTTTGTTAACAAGAAAATTGTGAGTGGTTGAAAAAGCTATTTAAAGACTCCAACCTAAGTGTATGTAAACTTCCGACTTCAAACTGTATATAATAGCGGGTTCAGAGAAAGCCCCATAAAATTGTCCAGAGATTCCAGTCACCCAAGTCATAAACTGTTTTCTTCGCTACCCGCACTGAAGCGGGTAACGGAGTTCCAAGTCTAGGACATTTACATTTACATTAAGTCATTTAGCAGACGCTCTTATCCAGAGCGACTTACAAATTGGTGCATCACCTTATATATCCAGTGGACAACCACTTTACAATAGTGCATCTAACTCTTTTAAGGGGGTGTTAGAAGGATTACTTTATCCTATCCTAGGTAGCCTTAAAGAGGTGGGGTTGTCAGGTCTCCGGAAGTGGTGATGACTCCGCTGACCTGGCGTCTGAGGAGTTTGTTCACCATTGGGTGCCAGAGCAGCGAACATTTTGACTGGGCTGAGCGGGAACTGTACTTCCTCAAAGTAGGAGGCGAGCAGGCCAAGGTGATGAACGCAGTGCCCTTGTTTGGTGTAGGGCCTGATCAGACCTGAAGGTACGGAGTGCCGTTCCCCTCACAGTCCGTAGGCAAGCACATGGTCTTGAGCGATGCGAGCTTCAACTGAAGCCAGGGAGAGAGCGGAGGAGCGGGGTGACGTGAGAGAACTTGGAAAGTTGAACACCAGACGGGCTGCGCGCTTCTGGATGAGTTGTAGGGTTTAATGGCACAGGCAGGAGCCCAGCCAACAGCGAGTTGCAGTAATCTAGACGGGAGATGACAAGTGCCTGGATTAGGACCTGCGCCGCTTCCTGCGTGAGCAGGGTCGTACTCTGCGAATGTTGTAGAGCATGAACCTACAGGAACGGTTCACCGCCTGATGTTAGTTGAGAACGACAGGGTGTTGTCAGGATCACGCCAAGGTTCTTAGCACTCTGGAGGAGGGACACAATGGAGTTGTCAACCGTGATGGCGAGATCATGAACGGGCAGTCCTTCCCCGGGAGGAAGAGCAGCTCCGTCTTGCCGAGGTTCAGCTTTGAGCTAACCAGAAGCTACTCCGATAGCTAGCCAGAAGCTAATCTGTAGCTGCCCCGAAATTAGCCGTTTGCTGGGCTAGCGTTGTGTTTAGCTGCCCACGTTTAGTGGTCATCAGCTATTCTTAGCTCGATAATCTACCGGCACTTTGTGCAAACCAAAGGACCAAAGGTTCCTTAACAGCTTCTACCCTCAAGCCATAAGACTGCTGAACAACTAATAAATGCCACCGGACTATTTACATTGACCCCCCCCAATTTGTTTTGTACACTGCTGCTACTCGCTGTTTTATCTATGCATAGTCACTTCATAATCCAAGGGCCTTAGCAGTTCAGACGTCTTTTCTGTTCCGTATTGTCGTGTCCTGTATATATATATATTTACACCTTTCTTCGCATATCTTTTATCTATTTTATTATCCAAGAACTCAACTACAAAAGCTTTCCTGCAAAAGCTTTCCTGCAACCCGCTTCACCAATTACAAAAAGTATTATTTACCTCAATCTGAAAATCCATCGTGGAAGCTAGCCAGGGCTAATTCAGAAGCTAGCCTGAAAGCTAACCAGAAGCTACTCCGATAGCTAGCCAGAAGCTAATCTGTAGCTGCCCCGAAATATAGCCGGTGCTGGCTAGCGTTGGTGTTTCAGCTGCCCACGTTTAGTGGTCATCAGCTATTCCTTAGCTCGATAATCTACCGGCACTTTTGTGCAACGCGACTCGGACCGGAGCATTCCGGGACCTCTTTTCTCTCAGTTTCCCCGGTATTCCAGCCGCAGCTCTCGACACTTGCACCTTGATTTCGCAGCTAGCTAGCTGCAAACCGTGTGACTATTGGCTTACGTCGACCCCGAGCAAACTCTAATCATTCTGGAGCTAGCCAGCTGAGGAGTTCCATCACCATCCGGACCCGTTTCTTTTGTTGCTGCTGCAGATACGGAACCCCACCGGCGCTTCACGAGTGACTGCCGCGACTGACTGCCGACGTTATCTGCCCGAGGGATTTATCCAACTGGCACCTCCGTCCCGACCGTACCTGAACGCTCATCTGAGGCCCCTAATCGTTAGCTGTCTTATCGGCTGCTATTGAACAAGTATATTGGACAACTATTATTATTATTATTATTTATTTATTTTATTTTCCTTGGGTCACTATATCTATTTTGCCAATTTGGATTGATCCCCTCTACACACGGAACCCACTACACGAACCCCACTTAACCTACCGACGGAAACGCACGAGTATCTCAAACAGCACTCCATCCTATGCTGCTACCGATAGCCATATACCCGGCCAGCTGTCTGGATCGCCACGGACCCCAACCAACCTCTACTCACTGGACCCTTATGATCACTCGATTTAGCATGCCTCTCCTTAATGTAAATATGCCTTGTCCATTGCTGTTCTGGGTTAGTGTTTATTGGCTTATTTCACTGTAGATTCTAGCCCGCTGCTCTCTATACCATATCCAACCTCTCAGTTCCACCACCCACATATGCGATGACATCACCTGGTTTCAATGATGTTTCTAGAGACAATATCTCTCCTCATCATCACTCATACCCAGTTTACCCCACTGTATTCACATCCTACCATACCTTGTCTGTACATTATTCTTAAAACTATTTTATCGCCCCCAGAAACCTCTTTACTCTCTGCTCTAGTAGCTCTAGGCGACCAATTCTCATAAGCTTTTAGCCTACCCTTATCCTACTCCTCCTCTGTTCCTCGGTGATGTAGAGGTTGAATCCAGGCCCTGCATACCTGCTCCACTCCTATTCCCCAGGCGCTCTCTTTTGATGACTTCTGTAACCGTAATGCCTTGGCTTCATGGCATGTTAACATTAGAAGCCTCCTCCTAAGTTTGCTTCTATTGACCAAGCTGAAAGGCAGCCATTCTAAAGGTAGCGAAGTTCAGTCTTTGTACTTCTATTGACCAAGCTGAAAGGCAGCCATTCTAAATGTAGCGTAGTTCAGTCTTTGTACTTCTATAGACCCAGCTGAAAAGTAGGAATTATTATTTTATTTTTATTTTCTTTCCATCTTCTTTCTGTAACAACAACAGACGTCCTCTGATCTCTCCATCCCACAAACAGGAAATCTGGGTCTTTATAATGAAAACATCACACACGCACACACACGCTAACACACACAAACACACATACAGACACATGCACAAATATGCACTGCATGGCTTGTGATCAATTTCACTGGCCTCTGAGTGTATGTGTTGAGTCTGTGCCAGGCTATGAACCAAAGCCAGACCCTATACAGAATCACCCCACATCGAGTTACTCAGTCACACACACTGTACAAACACAATGCATATACATATAAGCATGCATACACGCACGCGTGCGTGTTGTAACTCAGGCTTTCTAAGGCCCTCTGGGAAAGATCTGGTAGTGGAGGGAAAGCTCCCGGGTGGCATAGCCATCACACACACACACACACACACACACACACATATACATATGGTCTGTCGTTAATATGTTAGTAAAGTCACACTTTAGTAAAGGACCCTCAGATGTTTCATCATTATGAGAGGACTGCTAAGGAGTCTGTACGCCTGTTACACGGTGTGTTTCTGTGCATATGTTTGTGTGTGCATAAGATGTCTGTTTCTATAGGTGAAGTTTTATGATCCCATAGGTGCAAAACCCATCTTACTCTTAGAGAGAGAAGGAAGGGAGGGAGGATTAGAGAGATGGATCAGTGTTCCTGATGGATACTCTACAGTCGTGTGTCTCTACCAGGGACTCGTGTCCGGCTGGGTATCAAACCTCGATTGTCTGCATGCCTCAAGACTGCATTAACCCACCGAGCTCAAGTCTAGGCGCCATCTCTCGGAGGCAAAACAAGTTTTGAGGTCTTTCACAACAAAGTTACACATCAGCTTCTTGGGAAGGAGTGTTCCTATTAAACTAACTCTGGAGAGGTGACTGGGTCAGAGTCAGAGAGAGCAGTCAGTCAGAAACAGCAGGAGGTGTCCCTAGTACACAGAGGTTATAGCCTGCTAGACGCACACTGACCCTGGGAAGCTCTGCTGTTCCCACTCCTAGGGTTAAGGTTAAGGTCAGTTTTGTGTGTGTGTCAGGGGTCAGATGGCCTGAGGGCAGGAATTATGTTCAGCAGAAGGTCAGAGGTCAAATCCTGTAGACATTTAACTTGCCAATCAGCAATCCCACTGACTCAGCTCTACTGAACAGAAAACACACACACACACACACAGACACACAGACACACTGAACACTTTGACAGTGGACACACTGAACACTGGTTCTAGAGAGAGAGCTCATACAGAAGTTTGAAGCAGCCAGTCTCTGACAGGTTGTGTAAACATTGGATGGCAGCCATATTTCTCAGAGCAGGGAGTCCGGGACTGGCCTAGAGGTTTAGTTACTCAGCATACCCCCCGAAAGGTACACTTACTCCAAATGTGTGTCTGTATGTGTGTGTGTTTACATACTAACCTCAAATCAGTGGTGGCAGACATGTTTTTATCAGTGTGGAAATATGATTGACTTGGAAGGGGAAAGTGTGCCATAGGCTATGTTTTATTTACCCCAAATCAGCCTCTGTGTCAGTAGCACTTTTCAGAGGGAAAAGAACGGCTGGGTAAGGAGTACAGATGTACCTATGGGAGGAACATGCACTCGCGCACACACACTGTTGCGCACACAAACGCACACACACACTTAGGCACGCACCACAGGAGGTTGGTGGCACCTTAATTGGGGAGGACAGGCTTGTGGTAGTGACTGGAGCGGAATCTGTGGAATGGTATCAAATACATGGTCTCCAGTTGTTTGATGCCATTCCATTTGTTTCATTCTGGCCATTATTATGAGCCGTCCTCCCCTCAGCAGACACCACTGACACGCACGTATGCACACATACACCTACGGCAGAAGTGGGGTTGGGTTTCTCTGGTGTGTAAGACGGACAGATCCAGGACTTTGGAATGAGAGCAGAATTCTTCTGTTGGAAGTTTGGGTCTCTGAGGCTGAGCTGATTTTGGGACTGTGTGTGTGTGTGTGTGTGGTGTGTGTGTGTGTGTGTGTGTGTGTGTGTGTGTGTGTGTGTGTGTGTGTGGTGTGTGTGTGTGTGTGTGTGTGTGTGTGTGTGTGGTGTGTGTGTGTGTGTGTGTGTGTGGGTGTGTGTGTGTGTGGTGTGTGTGTGTGTGTGTGTGGTTAGATCTGCCTTAGCTTGATGACTTTTACAGACTGTGGTTGAAAGGCCAAGTGCTTTAGCTGCTGTTCTCTTTCCTCCTCTCTGCCTCGTTCCCCCTCTTCCTCCTTTCCTCTCTTTCCTCCTTCCCTCCTCACCTCTACCTCTCCAGCTGCCCCCTGTACCCCACAGACAGCTAGAGGTCCCCCTTTCTCTGCCGGCCCCTTGTTACACCTATAACACACACACACACACTGGGGGCTAGGGTGTAATGTTGAATGTTGTGGTTTCAGAGGACCAGCAGGCTGAGGCACTCTCACTGACAGCAAAAACAGATGGACCACTCCTACATTCAATTTAGACTCATGCTCACTTAAACACGTGCACACACACACACACACACAAGAACACACACACATACAGAGGCAAACGCATGTGTGCACGCACACACACACACACACGCAATAGATCTTATTTGACTCTAATAGTTTAACCATTTTAACAGATGTCACTCACAGTGTGCATGGGTGTGTCACACTCTAGCCCTCTATCAGCATCAAGACTTAACATAGTCCGTTTCATTTGATGGATAGCCAGGTATGTATATTCCCAACAGATAAAAGGCTATCTGAGGAGGAGTTCGCGACTTGACTGTTACTAGTAAACTAGAGACAACCTCTCTGTCACGTGTCTTCAAAACCACATCAACCCCTATAGGTCCTGATCGCATTTTTTGCCCTTCACTAGACCGATGAAACTAGAGAGCTCAGAACTCTTTCAAACAGAACTGCAGAGGTCAGAACTAATGAGTTTAACTAGTCCCATTGATATATTATCATGAGTAAACTTAGCCTCTGACACTCAGCCTCATAGATATTAGCATGACTTATCTTAGCCTCTGACCCTCAGCCTCATTGATATTAGCATGACTTATATTAGCCTCTGACCCTCAGCCTCATTGATATTAGCATGACTTATCTTAGCCTCTGACCCTCAGCCTCATTGATATTAGCATGACTTATCTTAGCCATCGATGTCCCAGTCCCAGTGCTGTATCAGCTTCAGAGCTTAGCTTAACCTCTGTCTTCCAGTGACAGGACTAGCTAGATCTATGGTTGGGGGCATATTCTATATGTCCCAGTCAGTCCTGTGTTAGCGTTGTGTTAGTTTAGCTTAGTGGTGTCTGGCAGGGAAGGCTTGTATTGATTAAGCTCTTTCCCACTGCGGTTTCAGACTTTCAGTCAACGCTGTGTGTTTGTTGTGTGTGTGTTGTGTGTTGGTGTGGTGCTGTGTGTGTGTGTTGTGTGGGTGTGTTGTGTGTGGTGTGTGTGTGTGTGTGTGTGTGTGTGTGTGTGTGTGTGTGTGTGTGTGTGGTGTGTGTTGTGTGAGTGTGTGAGTGAGTGAGTGTGTGTGTGTGCGAGGTATGTCTCCCTGACCACACTCATTAAAGTGCAGCTCTATTTTAAACAAAAACCCATTAAGACTCTTCATCTTCAAAACACATAAAACAAATTAACTGAGTAGAGCACTGGACTAGTTGTGTGGCTGCTACAGACTGACTAGTTGTATAAGGCACATGATTATAGAAAGTGAGGAATTTCTTGTTTGTGTAGCAGAGGGATCTGATTGGACCATTGGGAATGTTCTAATGGAGCTGGAATGTGCCATGGGTCTCTCCGTTAAGACACACACACACACACACACTGTGTTCGTATTTGGATAGTTTCATTCTGAACCAAAATAGTGCTGAAAAAAAGTTATATTCACTATTCAAAATGTGTTTATGTGTGTGTGTCTATGTGTCAGTGTGTGTAAAAATGAGAGGTCTGTGCTTGATGAAGATTGCTGGAGACCTTGAAATCAGTCCCATCTGTGCGTTTCTTTGAAGCTCATGCAGTCTCTCTGTCTCTCTCTCTCTCTCTCTTCTCTCTCTCTCTCTCTCTCTCTCTCTCTCTCTCTCTCTCTCTCTCTCTCTCTCTCTCCTGTCTCTCCCTCTGTCTCTCTGTCTGTCTCTCTCTCTCTCTCTCCTGTCTCTCTCTCTCTCTCTCTGTCTCTCTCTGTCTCTCTCTCTGTCTCTCTCTCTGTCTGTCCTCTCTCTCTCTGTCTCGTTATCTCCTCTTTCACTGTAGATCTGATAGTGGAGCATTTGGTAAAGGGGAGTGTTCGTGTACAGGTAAGATATCTAATTATCTGATTGGCTAGACTACAAGTTGTCATGTATCAGATTGGCTGCTAGTTTACAATGTGAGATTAAGTGAGGTGTGCCGTGTGTGTGTGTGTGTGTTTGTAGGGCTCGTCCTGTAGTGTCAGTGGAGGCAGAGATGATCCTGACTCCTAGAATCCTGAACCCTGACGACCGATCCTGCCTCCTGACAGAATCTGATACCATTGTGACCTGGTGAGTACACACGCACGCACACAACACACACACGCAATCACTAGGTAATCTAGTGAGTGACAGACATAAGACCAATAGGTGCTTCTTAGGCTATGTGTCTTGGCAGGACAGAGACATGGTGCGTTTGGGCAGATTGACAGACGGAACTAAACTGTGGAATTCTGTCAAAACAGACACAGCTGATTAAAATAAACAATCAGACTGGCAGGATGAACTAGACAGGACACAACAACACATGTACTATTAGGGAGGTTTTAGGACTGTCTGGAGGAACTAGACAGGACACAACAACACATGTACTATTAGGGAGGTTTTAGACTGTCTGGAGAACTAGACAGGACACAACAACACATGTACTATTAGGGAGGTTTTAGGACTGTCTGGAGGAACTAGACAGACACAACAACACATGTACTATTAGGGAGGTTTTAGGACTGTCTGGGACTGTTGCTTTTCTTTTATTGAATAATTGTTTTATTGAGAGCATTGGCCAGTTGAGGAGTTTTTCTGGTTTTTTGGGGAGAATGAGAGGACGAGCAGTAAAGAGGAAGTTTTTCTTCTAATGGGCTCATTGTTCTGTCCCGAGTGGTTCTGGTTGACAGGCACTTCACCAACTATGAACACGTTGTGTGTGTGTGTCCGGTGTGTGGTGTGTGTTGGTGTTGTGTGTGTGTGTGTGTGTGTGTGTGTGTGTGTGTGTGTTGTGTGTGTGTGTGTGTGTTGTGTGTGTGTGTGTGTTGTGTGTGTGTGTTGTTGTGTGTGTGTGTGTGTCGTTGTTATCGGTCCCTCTCTATCAGGAAACAGGAAAGGGACTCCCTCCAGAGGGAGACCTGCACCATTAATATCCTGGAATCTAATGAGCGCACACACTGACACGTACACACACACACACAGACATACAGAGGAGCAATGTTTTTATCCTGTCTCAATCTCCCATGTCTCTCTACCTCTCTCTCTCTCTCTGTTATCCAGTCTCAGGGTAGATATTTGTGCGAAGGTGAGCGGTGTGGGGATCCCAGACTCTGTAGGTAAGTAGCTCTGACTGGGGATGAAGAGGGGGGAGGGAGAGGTTTATGTATACGTTAGTGTTAGAGATGCTAACTATATGAATGTATGAATGCATTGTTTCCACTGGCTAATGATGCTCTGTAGAATCTAAAAGTGATAAAGTAGACCATACCCACGCTTCCCTCCTGCACACCAGATGAGAATACACACACACACACACACACACACACACACACACACACACACACACACACTTCCGCACACGATGGGACCATATGGAACCCCTCCTCACTCTCTCCCTCCATCCCCCTCTCTCCTCCACCTCTCCCAGTCCTGAATGCAGAGCTGCAACTGGATTGGCTTAAAGGTGTGAGGGGCGGAGTTAAAAGAGTTCATTTCCTGGATTCCCATCAGCCCCAGCACACAGGGGTCCTAACGCTTGGCCACAGCCATCCTCACTCCTGCCTGAACTATACTGTCTACCTACGAGTAAGTCAAACACACTCCGCTGCCAAAAAATGAATTTGAGTTTTTTTTAAAAGAGGCCTCCATCCTTGCTGTGTTTGGGAAGATCCTCTCAAAATATCTGCCAACTCAGCTGAACCTGTTTTTGACCAGTTATTGTGTTATAGTGAACAAACTTTCTGTTACACGGTGTGTGTCCCCTCTCTCTGTCCCTCTCAGGAGGAGGAGGAGTTTAGGGATAAATTGACTCCCATTTCATTGGCTCTAAACTACAGTTTAGCCCCTCCTTCCAACCTGGATCTCCCCCCTGTCCTCAACCGCTACAGCAGTACCTTCCTGCAGGAACAGGTGTGTGTGTGTGTGTGGGCTCTTCTCATTCAATCAAGACCACTTACAGCATATGAGTACTGTTAGACTAGACCTTAACCCCTGTCCCCCCGTACCTCTCCCCATCGGTCTCTCCCTTTCTCCTTTATTTCTCAGGCATATATCCTACTGGACTGTGGGGAAGACAACAAGTGTATTCCAGACCTCCAGCTGTCTGCAAGCATGTAAGTATGTACTGTATGTAACATGTGTAGCATATACGTCAACATGAAACAGTTACGGTCTCATTTAAATACAGTAGTTAAGTAACCTTACTGATATAGGGGTGTGTTACGCCTTCTGGTGTGTTGTGCCCTGCCCTGTCAAGTGAGGCATGCTGGGAAGATTCAGAAAAGTCCTTATCAACCTGTAAACTTTCAACGTATGTACATATGTAACGGATGTGAAATGGCTAGCTAGTTAGCGGGTGCGCGCTAGTAGCGTTTCAATCAGTTACGTCACTTGCTCTGAAACCTAGATGTAGTGTTGCCCCTTGCTCTGCAAGGGCCGCGGCTTTTGTGGAGCGATGGGTAACGACGCTTCGTGGGTGTCAGTTGTTGATGTGTGCAGAGGGTCCCTGGTTCGCGCCTGTGTCGGGGCGAGGGGACGTACTAAAGGTATACTGTTACACATACTCACACTCACTCACACACATTCATACATACACACACACACGCACACCCAAACAAAGGGTAGGACTGTGTTACAGCACTCAAGGAGAGAAGTTTGCTCTCTAATTGTTTACATTAGCAAGAGTGTGTGTGTGTGCGCGTGCATGTTTTTCTTCTGTTTTCATCTGTATGCAATCGCCATGGCAGCCCAACACAAACACCCTGTCATTCTCCTCTGACTGATACACACACACACTCCGACCTCTACTGTTTGACATAGTATTGACTTGTTTWTWTCTCTCTCCTGCACACACACAAACACAGGGACCGTACAGAGCTGGTGGTCGGGGATGACAACCTGGTCATGTTGACCATAAACGCGGTTAACAAAGGAGAGGGGGCATATGAGACTGAGCTACACACACTCCTACCCCCTGAGGCTGATTACATAGGAGTGGAACGCAGGATAGAGGTGAGAACACTCATTCACACACACTTCCACCCCTCACACTGGCCCCAACCCTAGCCCAGCTCAACTAGACCCTACAGCCTTGCTGACCTCTTTACCATTACATTACATCCTGTTGACAACGTCAGGGTTTTTTCTCTAGAGTGAGTGAATGAATGTGTAATGGGGCCCTAAGATGGATGAGATGAGGTTGTTACTGTCAGAACATTCATCACTCTATTCCTCTCCTCCCTTCCCTCACATATCACCTCTCTTCCCCTTTCACCTCCTCTCTTCTTGCCTGCTCTCCTCTCCAGTCTCTATCCAGGTTGAACTGTGAGTACAGGATGGTGAATGACTCCAGACTGGTGGTGTGTGACCTGGGGAACCCTATGGTTGCCGGAACAGAAGTAAGTCCAACACACACATAAACACAAATGAACGCAAGAAAATACACACACGCACATGCACACACGCACATGCACCCACACTGACCTGACCTCCCCCTCTACTTGGAAACAACCACTTCCTGTCCAAACAGGAAGCTGTCAATCAGATACAGTGGTGCTGATTGATAGTTACCATGGTGATTGGTCACCCAGATACCCTGTGCCCCACACTCTGAAGCTGTCTGTGGGTATTTCTGTGTGTGTTAATCCGTTCGCCCCTTGCATGACACATCCAGGAAGCACAGGCTTTGTTAAGTAAAGAGTGGTCCCATCCGAGTGGTCCCATCCGTAACTCTACCCTGTGTTTCTGTAACCGCTCTGTCTGTCTGTGTGTGCATGTGTGTTTGTGTGTGTATGTGTGTCTGTGTGTTTGTGTGTGTGTATACGTGGCTACGTGCATGCGTGTGTAAGTGTGTGTGTTGTGAGCCTGAGAGCGGTATTTGTTAGCTCTAGAAGCATTAGTTTTAGACACACAGCATTCTGATAAATCAATTATGTGATCAGATTTCACTTCTGGGGCGCGGCTTTAGAGGGCTCCAAGGAATTGAGGAGTGTGTGTGTTTGTGTGCGTGCGTGTGTGTGCACGTCAGCTCTCCTTCAGACCAGATGTTTCCCATACATACTTACCCTTGCCCCTTTGGACCTGTAGGAATTCATGAGCTTTTATATAATAAACACACACATACACATACACACTTACTAATCATGCAGCCGGAATAACGCTTGTAGACCATTTTGAACGTATCTTTTTCTCATTCTAATACTTTTTAGTCAAGCCTCTAAAATGCAGACTGCCTCGCCATGTTTCTTTAAAACGAACAGTCGTGTATTGTCAAAATGTTTCGTATTTTATTAGGATCCCCATTAGCTAGTGCTAAAGCAGCAGCTAYTCTTCCTGGGGTCAACAAGCATAGCGGTGAAAACAGACACTGTTTATGGTAACATCCCAGACGGCAGGGCTGCCGGAAAATGTGTGGCGAGGCAGCATTTGCCACAGCACTTTTCAATCAGGTGTGGCTGCGTCAGCGCCACACCACTTATGATTTAGTTTAAAATAAAATAAAATATATCTGCGCAAAGTGTAAAAAAAAGGRCAAAGTGCTGTTTTTTAGACCGATTTGCCTCATGATTTGTCACTAACGCACAATTTTTTTGTCTTTCACACCGGAGTGCTGCTACAGGCTCTTTGTGTGCCTTGACCAATCAGATTAATGGAAATCGCAGGTCGCGCAGGCTGGCATAAAGCTCAAGGCGCTCTCCACTTTCCTCTGGTATTTATTTAGCAAGCTGATAACACATCACTCCCGACAGACACAAGTAAAAACTCTTACATAAATGGAGCAGCCTTCCTAAACATTAGCGAGCTGACATGATGTGTTGCATGGAAACGAGACAATTTTTCGGTCTGATCAACTGTAGAATACTAACAACAGCAGCTGCATAGTCTAGTCTACTATGGGCCCTGTTCCTCTGGCCAGGGTAAACGAAGCGCTAATGTTGTGTCGGCTATTTATAGCTCATTTGTTTGTGAAAAAATGTGAATGGGATTACATTTGGTTTATATTTAAACTTGGGCTAACCAAGTTACCTAGACTTTTTCAACTCTTGGATTGAAAAAGTCTACGTAACCTGGTTAGCCCAAGTTTAAATGTAAACACAATAWTATAACATATAAACACAATAATGCAAACTACATGATGCAAACCTGCATAAATCAAGCTCACCCCTGTGTTTTATTGTCCAATCATGTTTCTTTCTCAGTGTCTGTCTATAGGACCCTCCTGGTCCTTCTTTAAAATATAATTCATATGAACAAGTACAAAGTTGCTGCAGTTTGACAGGGTTTTCATCCTCCCCAAGGCCAGGAGTTTTTTAAAACCATGTGACCTGATTAGAAAAACTCTGGTCCCATCATAGCCCATATTAAACAGATGAATCACGTCATACCGTATAAGGTCCAGAGTTTTACCTGGTTAGGTTACCAGATCAGGAAAAACGAAGGGCCTCAGAATTGTGTCTTCCGCTACACCACTCTGGGGCCTGGTGTGCCACCTCTGCCAGACGATCAGCATGTATAATGTGAACAGAAACGGCCCCTGCACAGAGCCCTGTGGAACACCATATATAGCCTTGGAGCAATCAGAGGTCTCACTGGCCAGAAAAACAAATAGATACCTGTCTGTTAATTTGGTCGACAGCGTCAATCCCTTCTCTTACATCAAGGAATGTGAGAACAGTCACAGAGCCACGGTCGATGGCTGGTCGATGCATTAGAACAGGTCGATGGCTGGTCGATGCATTGGATCAGGTCGATGGCTGGTCGATGCATTAGATCAGGTCGATGGCTGGTCGATGCATTAGATCAGGTCGATGGCTGGTCGATGCATTTTTAGCGAGTGTTTAGTTTTAGCGAGTGTTTGAGTTTCCCCCTCAGGCTTCTCCCTTGTAGTTTTAGCGAGTGTTTGAGTTTCCACCCTCAGGCTTCTCCTTGTAGTTTTAGCGAGTGTTTCAGTTCCAACCTCAGGCTTCTCCCTTGTAGTTTTAGCGAGTGTTTGAGTTTCCCCCCTCAGGCTTCTCCCTTGTAGTTTAGCGAGTGTTTGGAGTT
>NC_036845.1:8751613-8760054 GCF_002910315.2 Salvelinus sp. IW2-2015
TCCACCCTCAGGCTTCTCCCTTGTAGTTTTAGCGAGTGTTTGAGTTTCCACCCTCAGGCTTCTCCCTTGTAGTTTTAGCGAGTGTTTGAGTTTCCGGCATTGACTAGTGTCTGACCTGTTGTTCATGACAACATTATTACACACACACACAAATGCAAGAAGCCATTATCATACTCATGGTTATGAACTAAGCCCTCCACATGGTGTGAGTTAAGCAAGGGTAGAGGGGGGTTTAACTGGGGTCTAAAGACTAGAGGGAAAGGGATCTGGTCTTCTCAGCCCACAGATCTGTACTGATCCTCCAACTGAGACACACACACACAATACAGATACGTAACCCAGATACACACACCATGGCCAGGTTCTGGTTAGTTTTAACAAAGGGAGACTGTACATGGGGTTAGAAGGCTGCTCGGTTTAACTGAACACTTACAGATGTCACTGACACAGACTTTGAATCGTCTCTTTCTGTCTCTGTCCCTCTCTCTCTGTCCTTCTCTCTTTGTCTCACTGTCTCTGTCTCCAGGTATTAGTAGGTTTAAGGTTTGCTGTCCAAAGGCTGGATGATGCCGGTCCTCACATTGACTTTGACCTACAGATCCACAGGTGACAGACAAACACGCAGATGCGTGCAGATACACACACACACACTGCTGAAGAGCTGTGACACACAYAACTGTAAAAAGGAACCTCTGTCAGAATTCTGAGGATTTCTGTGGCTTTCCCAAACAAAGAGCGTCGAGACAGATGACTGGAGGAAAACAGACGAGACAAAACATTGACTGTTCACCTCGCCACAAACACACGCTCACTCACTCATTTACTCACACACGCACACATGCACACATGCACACACACCATACATCGTCAGGCCATGGTGCAGACTCTACATCCAAACATCTTTATTGACTCATGTGTGTCTCTTATCTTACAGTTCAAATGAAGACAACTCCAAGAGCAACCCAGTCAGTCTGTCTCTCTCCATCTCTGCCAGAGCTCAGCTAGACCTGAGGGGGTGAGTGATACATCTCTGTTCTGATTGATCTTTTCTCTAACCCTGTGACATTAGCATATCTTGCCGTGTTTGATGCACTTTGTTGTCATACAGTGTATCTCTTTGTCTCATGCCATGTAGGTGAGACAAGCTCATTTATTTTGCTGTATTTCTATTGCTCAGTGTGGTTGTGTCTCTGTATGTTTCTATGAATAGATCTCTGCTAATCATGCACACATGAGCCAGTGCTAGTGCTCCTTCGTCACACACACGCTTGCACACACATACACACACACACGTTTGATTTACTATCCTTGTGGGGAACAAAACATTGACTCCCATTCAAACTTTTTTCCCTAACCGTTAACCTAACCCTAACCTTAACGCTAAGCTTAACACCTAACCYTAAAACTAAACCTTACCCTAACCCTAATTGTAACCCTAACCCTAACTCCCAAGCCTAAAAGAGCTTTTTTCCTTGTGGGTTCTGACGAAATGTACCCACTTGTCCGAATGTTCCTTGTTTTACTACCCCCCCACACACACAAACACACTTCAAAGTCTGGACCCCAGAGTGACTTGGCTGCTTCTAAGGCAGTTGTACACACAAACAGACAGTGATCCGTGGGGGGCTGTGGGTGTGGGGGGCTGGAGGTTAAGGTCCAACCGGCGTTGGGTGAGTTGTGTTTGGCAGCGGAGTGGCGAGTGGCTTGGTGTTCACCCCCCAAGTTGTCCTGGATGTTGTATATCATTTGCTCTCCTTATCATTTGTTCTCACACTCTCTCTCTTCTCTTTCTTTCTCTGTCACTTCTCTTTTTCTTTCTTTCTCTCTTCCATCTCTCTCTGCCTCTCTCGCTCCCTTTCCAGGGTGTGTCATCCCTCTCAGGTGGTTCTTCCGTTTCCTCACTGGGAGCCCAAAGAGAAGCCGGTCAAAGAGGATGACGTAGGACCCCAGGTCACACACATCTACGAGGTACATACACACACAGTAAAGGCAGTAGCCCTGTAAGTGCTGGCTGCTGTCTGATCAAAGGCCTCCTGAACAGTGGTAATTACTGTCATAAAGGAAGAGAGAGAGAAAGACAGAGTGGGGTGGAGGGATAAGAGGAGGGGATCAGACATACACTACCGTTCAAAAGTTTGGTGTCACTTAGAAATGTCCTTGTTTTTGAAATAAAAAATAAAAAATTGTCCATTAAAATCATCAATTTGATCAGAAATACAGTGTAGACATTGTTAATATTGTAAATTACTATTGTAGCTGGAAATGGCAGATTTTTTTATGGAATATCTTCATAGGCGTACAGAGGCCCATTATCAGCAACCATCACTCCTGTGTTCCAATGGCACGTTGTGTTAGCTAATCCAAGTTTATCATGAAGATCTGGTACAACGCTGTATACTACTCCCTTCACAGAACAGCGCAAACTGGCTCTTCATCAAATCAAATCAAATCAAATTTTATTAGTCACATACACATGGTTAGCAGATGTTAATGCGAGTGTAGCGAAATGCTTGTGCTTCTAGTTCCGACAATGCAGTAATAACCAACAAGTAATCTAACCTAACAATTCCACAACTACTACCTTATACACACACACAAGTGTAAAGGGATAAAGAATATGTACATAAAGATATATGATGAGTGGTGGTACAGAACGGCATGGCAAGATGCAGTAGATGGTATAGAGTACGGTATATACATATGAGATGAGTACTGTGGGTATGTAAACATAAAGTGGCATAGTTTAAAGTGGCTAGTGGTACATGTATTACATAAAGATGGCAAGATGCAGTAGATGATATAGAGTCAGTATATACATATGAGATGGGTAATGTAGGGTATGTAAACATTATATTAAGTGGCATTTTGTTTAAAGTGGCTAGTGGTCATTTTTACATAATTTCCATCAATTCCCATTTTTAAAGTGGCTGGAGTTGAGTCAGTATGTTGGCAGCGGCCGCTAAATGTTAGTGGTGGCTGTTTAACAGTCTGATGGCCTTGAGATAGAAGCTGTTTTTCAGTCTCTCGGTCCCTGCTTTGATGCACCTGTACTGACCTCGCCTTCTGGATGATAGCGGGGTGAACAGGCAGTGGCTTGGGTGGTGTTGTCCTTGATGATCTTTATGGCCTTCCTGTGACATCGGGTGTGTAGGTGTCCTGGAGGCAGGTAGTTTGCCCCCGGTGGTGCGTTCTGCAGACCTCACTACCCTCTGGAGAGCCTTACGGTTGTGGCGGAGCAGTTGCCGTACCAGGCGGTGATACAGCCCGACAGGATGCTCTCGATTGTGCATCTGTAGAAGTTTGTGAGTGCTTTGTGACAAGCCGAATTTCTTCAGCCTTCTGAGGTTGAAGAGCGCTGCTGCGCCTTCTTCACAACGCTGTCTGTGTGGGTGGACCAATTCAGTTTGTCCGTGATGTGTACACCGAGGAACTTAAAACTTTCCACCTTCTCCACTACTGACCCGTCGATGTGGATAGGGGGTGCTCCCTCTGCTGTTTCCTGAAGTCCACAATCATCTCCTTTGTTTTGTTGACGTTGAGTGTGAGGTTATTTTCCTGAACACCACACTCCGAGGCCCTCACCTCCTCCCTGTAGGCCGTCTCGTCGTTGTTGGTAATCAAGCCTACCACTGTAGTGTCATCCGCAAACTTGATGATTGAGTTGGAGGCGTGCATGGCCACGCAGTCGTGGGTGAAACAGGGAGTACAGGAGGGGCTCAGAACGCCCCTTGTGGGGCCCAGTGTTGAGGATCAGCGGGTGGAGATGTTGTTACCTCCCTCACCACCTGGGGGCGCCCGTCAGGAAGTCCAGGACCCAGTTGCACAGGGCGGGGTCGAGACCCAGGGTCTCGGCTTGATGACGAGTTTGGAGGTACTATGGTGTTAAATGCTGAGCTGTAATCGATGAACAGCATTCTCACATGGGTATTCCTCTTGTCCAGATGGGTTAGGGCAGTGTGCAGTGTGGTTGCGATTGCGTCGTCTGTGGACCTATTGGGTCGGTAAGCAAATTGGAGTGGGTCTAGGGTGTCCGGTAGGGTGGAGGTGATATGGTCCTTGACTAGTCTCTCAAAGCACTTCATGATGACGGAAGTGAGTGCTACGGGGCGGTAGTCGTTTAGCTCAGTTACCTTAGCTTTCTTGGGAACAGAACAATGGTGGCCCTCTTGAAGCATGTGGGAACAGCAGACTGGATAAGGATTGATTGAATATGTCCGTAAACACACCAGCCAGCTGGTCTGCGCATGCTCTGAGGACGCGGCTGGGAATGCCGTCTGGGCCTGCAGCCTTGCGAGGGTTAACGTTTAAATGTTTTACTCACCTCGGCTGCAGTGAAGGAGAGCCCGCAGGTTTTGGTAGGGGGCCGTGTCAGTGGCACTGTATTGTCCTCAAAGCGGGCAAAAAAGTTGTTTAGCCTGTCTGGGAGCAAGACATCCTGGTCCGCGACGGGCTGGTTTTCTTTTGTAATCCGTGATTGACTGTAGACCCTGCCACATACCTCTTGTGTCTGAGCTGTTGAATTGCGACTCGATTTTGTCTCTGTACTGGGACTTAGCCTGTTTGATTGCCTTGCGGAGAGAATAGCTACACTTGTTGTATTCGGTCATGCTTCCGGTCACCTTGCCCTGGTTAAAAGCAGTGGTTCGCGCTTTCAGTTTCACGCGAATGCTCCGTCAATCCACGGTTTCTGTTTGGGAATGTTTTAATCGTTGCTGTGGGTACGACATCGTCAATGCACTTCCTAATGAACTCGCTCACCGAATCAGCATATTCGTCAATATTGTTGTTGACGCAATGCGGAACATATTCCAATCCGGCGTGATCGAAGCAGTCTTGAAGCGTGGATTCAGATTGGTCGGACCAGCGTTGAACAGACCTGAGCGCGGAGCTTGTTGTTTTAGTTTCTGTTTGTAGGCTGGAATCAACAAAATGGAGTCGTGTCAGCTTTTCCGAAAGGGGGCGGGGGAGGGCCTTATATGCGTCGCGGAAATTAGTATAACAATGATCTAGGTTTTTCCAGCCCTGGTAGCACAATCGATATGCTGATAGAATTTAGGGAGTTTTGTTTTTAGATTAGCCTTGTTAAATCCCCAGCTACGATGAATGCAGCCTCAGGGTGTGTGGTTTCCAGTTTACAAAGATCAGATAAAGTTCGTTCAGGGCCATCGATGTGTCTGCTTGGGGGGAATATATACGGCTGTGATTATGATTGAAGAGAATTCCCTTGGTAGATAATGCGGTCGACATTTGATTGTGAGGAGTTCTAGATCAGGTGAACAGAATGACTTGAGTTCCTGTGTGTTGTTATGATGATCACACCAGTCTCGTTAATCATAAGCATACCCCCCGCCCCTCTTCTTACCAGAAAGATGTTTGTTTCTGTCGGCGCGATGCATGAAGAAACCAGCTGGCTGCACCGACTCCGTTAGCGTCTCTTGAGTTAGCCATGTTTCCGTGAAGCAGAGCACGTTGCAATCCCTGATGTCTCTCTGGAATGCTACCCGTGCTCGGATTTCATCAACCTTATTGTCAAGAGACTGGACATTGGCGAGTAGTATGCTAGGGAGTGGAGCGCGATGTGCCCGTCTCCGAAGCCTGACCACGAGACCGCCCGTTTTCCCTTTTACGGCGTCGCACAGGGTCGCCGGCTGGATCAGATCCATTGTATTGGGTGGAAGGCAAAACACTGGATCCGTTTCGGGAAAGTCATATTCCTGGTAGGAACGATGATGAGTTGACGTTAATCGTATATTCAGTAGTTCCTCCCGACTGTATGTAATGAAACCTAAGATTACCTGGGGTACCGATGTAAGAATAACACATAAAAAAACAAAATACTGCATATTTTCCAAGGAACGCGAAGCGAGGCGGCCATCTCTTTTCGGCGCCGGAAGCTTCTTCAGTTTCTTGGCATGGAATAGCCTTCATTTCTCAGAACAAGAATAGACTGATGGTTTCAAAAGAAAGTTCTTTTGTTTCTGGCCATTTTGAGCCTGTAATCGAACCCACAAATGCTGATGCTCCAGATACTCAGCTAGTCTAAAGGACAGTTTTATTGCTTCTTGAATTAGCACAACAGTTTTCAGCTGTGCTAACATAATTGCAAAAGGGTTTTCTAATGATCAATTAGCCTTTTAAAATGATAAACTTGGATTAGCTAACACAACGTGCCATTGGAACACAGGAGTGATGGTTGCTGATAATGAGCCTCTGTATGCTTATGTAGATATGTACGTGTGTGTGTGTTGAAGATGCAGTGAAGAGGGACATCTGCTGGATGTCTGCAGGGTTTGGGGCTGCAGTGCTCCTGTCCTGCAGTCTGTCCAGCTGGTTATAGTTAGGTCGGCCAGAGTTTCTCTCTCAGAGAATTCCTGCCTGGAGCACTGGGACCATGTCCTGTTTGGGTGACTCACCATCACCACCCTCAGAATTAATGAGTGTGTGGAAAGGGGCTAAGCTGAGTGGCTTGGTGTTCTCATACTCTCTCTCTCTACTCCCCCCTCTCTCTTCCTTTCATCTCTATCTCCTTTCCCTCTTATTCTCTCAGCTCCATAACTCAGGTCCCAGTAGTATCAGGGAGGCGGAGCTCCAGGTGGGCTGGCCCTCTCGTTTCCGTGACGAACACCTGCTCTACGCTCTGGAGGTTCTAACGGAAGGACCAATCAGCTGCCGGAGCAACACCAGCCTCAACCCCCTGGGCCTACAGGTAACACAACCACACCTCCTGCTGAGACTGGACACTGGACACTGTACTCATGCACTACTTTTCTATATTTATTAACCTGTATTGGTTTCCAATGCTTCAGAAACAATGGCATAAATGCTTTTGTGAAATTACAGCTCAGTTAGATCAAAGTGTACTGACCCGATCTAGCATTGATGCAGCTCAGTTCTTCTCATAATAAAATAGGGTAATAGGGACATCTGCTGTCATCTACCGTCTGGTTTATGTTTGTGATGATGACTGAGGAATGTGCTTTAATGATGACAGGACAAAGTCACTCATTCCATGTTTATTGAAGACTRTAGGAGAGGAGAGGGACTAGTGGAGTTGGCCCAGAGCAGGGTTGGTGGTGAAGAGCAGGATGCCAGTAAAGACAGTGTGGTTGTAGTTGTCATCATACAGCCCCCAGCCCTTAGGAAGCCTTAAGTACACCAGATCATCTTTCTCTAACTCCAGAGCCACGGCACCTGTCATGTACTCATAACCACCATGGAAGTTGTCCTGGACGTTGTATATCATTTGCTCTCCATTTTTGACCAAGTAAACACCCATTTTCTGTCCAGGCTCTCGACCCATGGAGGTGAATGTGAGGTAGTAGACTCCTCTCACTGGTGCTGAGAACATACCTGTATCAGAGGGGAACGTATCAGAGGGGAAGCAGGGAGAGATCAGCACTATCCATCTCTCTTAGGCACTGTAGCAGCCTGTTAGTGGTTGGGGTCTGTGCCAGTAGCTGGCCCCTGTGGGCACCACAGGCGTCCGGTGTCACCATAATTGGGGAGGACAGGCTCATAGTAATGACTGTACCGGACTAAAGTGAATGGTATCGAACACATCAAACACATACCATTCCATTCACGCCATTCCAGACATTATTTAGAGCCATCCTCCCATCAGCAGCCTCCTGTGGTGGACACGTGAGCATGGAGATTGTGTGTTTATGTTTATACCTTTATCTGAGTTGTAGATATACACTGCTCAAAAAAATAAAGGGAACACTAAAATAACACATGCTAGATCTGAATGAATGAAATATTCTTATTAAATACTTTTTTCTTTACATAGTTGAATGTGCTGACAACAAAATCACACAAAAATKATCAATGGAAATCAAATTTATCAACCCATGGAGGTCTGGATTTGGAGTCACACTCAAAATTAAAGTGGAAAACCACACTACAGGCTGATCCAACTTTGACGGTTTTTGGCGGTGGGTCATCATGGTGGTGGGGTGGCATTTCCTTTGTGGGGCCGCACAGCTCCATGTGCTCGCCAGAGGTAGCTGACTGCCAATTAGTACCGAGATGAGATCCTCAGATCCCTTGTGAGACCATATGCTGGTGCGGTTGGCCTGGGTTTCCTCCTAATGCAAGACCAATGCTAGACCTCATGTGGGCTGGAGTTGGTCAGCAGTTCCTGCAGAGGAAGGCATTGATGCTATGGACTGCCGCCCGTTCCCCAGACCTGAATCCAATTGAGCACATCTGGCCATATGTCTCGCTCCATCCACCAACGCCACGGTGCAACCACAGACTGTCCAGCGAGTTTGCGCGCAGTGCTTTAGTCAGGTCTGGGGAGGGAGATTCCCTCTCAGGAGAACCATCCGCCACCTCAATCAGGAGCTGCCCCAGGCATTGTCGGAGGTCATACAGGCACGTGAGGCACCAGACACTACTGAGCCTCATTTTGACTTGTTTAGGAACTTAACATCAAAGGT
>NC_036845.1:8760079-8877452 GCF_002910315.2 Salvelinus sp. IW2-2015
CGACAAATATCTCAAGTGCCTATGCTTCACTGGCTGATGTTTCTGGTCACTTCGTTTGAATGCTGCAGTGCTTTCACTCTAGTGTAGCATGAGACGAGTCTACAACTCCACACAAGTTGGCTCAGTAGTGCACTCATCCAGGATGCACATCAATCGACTGTGCAAGAAGTTTGCTGTGTCTGTCTGTCGCTAGTGTCCAGAGCATGAGCGCTAGCAGGAGACAGCCAGTACATCAGGAGACGTGCTGAGGAGCCGTAGACGGCAACAACCCAAGCAGCAGGACCCGCTACCTCCCCTTTGTGCAAAGGAGAGCACTGCCAGAGCCCTGCAAAATGACCTCCAGCAGGCCACAAATGTGCATGCTGCTGTCTCAAACAGTCAGAAACAGACTCCATGAGCGGCGGTATGAGGCCCGACGTCCACAGGTGGGGGTGTGCTACAGCCCAACACCGTGCAGGACGTTTGGGCATTTCCAGAGAACACCAAGATTGTCAAATTCGCCACTGGCGCCCTGTGCTCTTCACATGAAAGCAAGGTTCACACGCACATGTGACAGACGTACAGAGTCTGGAGACGCCGTGGAGAACGTTCTGCTGCCTGCAACATCCTCCAGTCACGTACCCTAGGTTGGCCGGTGGGTCATCCATGGTGTGGGGTGGCATTTCCTTTGTGGGCCGCACACCCTCCATGTGCTCGCCAGAGGTAAGCTGACTGCCATTAGTACCAGATGAGATTCCTCAGATCCCTTGGAGACCATATGCTGGTGCGTTGGCCCTGGGTTCCTCCTAATGCAAGACAATGCTAGACCTCATGTGGGCTGGAGTGTGTCAGCAGTTCCTGCAAGAGGAAGGCATTGATGCTATGGACTGGCCGCCCGTTCCCCAGACCTGAATCCAATGAGCAACATCTGACATCATGTCTCGCTCCACCACCAAGCCCACGCTGGCAACCACAGATTGGTCTATGGTCACCACCTACAGAACCACTCCTTTATTGGGGGTGTCTTGCTAATTGCCTATAATTTCCACCTGTTGTCTATTCCATTTGCACAACAGCATGTGACATTTATTGTCAATCAGTGTTGCTTCCTAAGTGGACAGTTTGATTTCACAGAAGTGTGATTGACTTGGAGTTACATTGTGTTGTTTAAGTGTTCCCTTTATTTTTTTGAGCAGTGTACTTTAGCAAGGCACTGTAAGTGTGTACCTGTAGTGTTTTTTGTATAGATGGTTGGTTGGTCTTATAAGTGGTATGTAATAATGTGACTTAATTCTCTCCCCTCTTTCTCGCTCTTACTCTCATGCTCACTCTCTTTCTCTGTCTCTCTCTCTCTTTCTCCCTCAGATGTCCTCTGTCCAGGACACTCCAGAATTGTTGGGCTTTTTGAGAAACAGTAGCTCTCCTCACCGCTACAGACGAGCCACCAGCGCTGCCCAGCCCTACAGCAGCAAGACCCTGGTACTTACAATACGTGCACTTCATTATCAGCAGCCTTGGATTTCACTGTCAGCTTGTTTGGTATTACTATACAGAAGCAGTTTTGGAACGTATATGAACTCTCTCTCTGTTTCTCCCGCTCTGTAGAACTGCAGTAACATCCTTTGTCTAAGAGTTCTGTGTGTGGTCGGGCGGTTGGACCGTGGTCAGAGCGCTGTAGTCAAGATCCGCTCCCGACTCTGGGCTCACACCTTCCTCCAGGTGAGCACAAGCACATAAACCCAAACGTATGTACTACTGGGAGTATTCATATTAATGTTATTATTAGTATTAAGAAATAAAGTATCTATAACATCTATTCACCTTGCAGAGACGTAACGACCCATACCTCCTCAACTCCACCGTGTCCTTCAGAGTGACGGCCCTGCCCTACCGCCTCCAGCCCTCCTCCTTACCCCAACACACCACTTCAGTAAGATACCCCTAACACTAACCCATACCTATACACTCTTAGAAGGAAAGGAGCCTGGAAGAACCTTCTGAGATTCTAAAAATTGCCACACGGGGAACCTTTCCAGTTCAAAAAGGTTCCACGAGGAACCCCTCTGAAAAGGGTATTCGACAGTGGTGGAAAAAGTACCCAATTGTCATACTTGAGTAAAAGTATAGATACCTTAATAGAAAGTTACTCAAGTAAAAGTAAAAGTCACCCAGTAAAATACTACTTGAGTAAAAGTCTAAAAGTATTTGGTTCTAAATATACTTAAGTATCAAAAGTAAATGTAATTGCTAAAATATACTTAAGTATCAAAAGTAAAAGTAGAAGTATACATTTCAAATTCCTTCTATTAAGCAAAGCAGGCGGCACCATTTTATTGTTTTAAAAATGCATGGATAGCCAGGGGCACTCTCCAACACTCACACATCATTTACAAAAGATACATTTGTGTTTAGTGAGTCCGCCAGATCAGAGGCAGAAGGGATGACCATGTGCGTAAATTGGACCATTTTCCTGTCCTGCTAAGCATTCAAAATGTAACGAGTACTTCTGGGTGTCAGGTACAGTAAAATGTATGGAGTAAAAAGTACATTATTTTCTTTAGGAATGTAGTGAAGTAAAAGTAAAAGTAGTCAAAAATATAAATAGTACCCGCAAACACCAGTCGCAACGTCAACAGTGAAGAGGCGACTCCGGGATGCTGGCCTTCTAGGCAGAGTTCCTCTGTCCAGTGTCTGTGTTCTATTGCCCATCTTAATCTTTTATTTTTATTGGCCAGTCTGAGAGATGGCTTTTTCTTTGCAACTCTGCCTAGAACTCTGCCTGACATTGAGACTGGTGTTTTGCGGGTACTATTTAATGAAGCTGGCAGTTGAGGACTTGTGAGACGTCTGTTTCTCAAACTAGACACTCTAATGTGCTTGTCTACTTGTTCAGTTGTGCACCGGGTCCTCCCACTCCTCTTTCTATTCTGGTTAGAGCCAGTTTGGTTAGAGCCAATACTCAGCTAGTCTAAAGAAGGCCAGTTTTATTGCTTCTTTAATCTGGAAAACAGTTTTCAGCTGTGCTAACATAATTGAAAAAGGGTTTTCTAATGATCAATTAGCCTTTTAAAATTATAAACCTGGATTAGCTAACACAACGTGTCATTGGAACACAGGAGTGATGGTTGCTGATAATGGGCCTCTGTACGCCTATGTAGATATTCCATAAAAAATCTGCCGTTTCCACCTACAATAGTCATTTACAACATTAACAATGTCTACACCGTATTTCTAATCATTTTGATGTTATTTTAATGGACAAAAAAAAGTGCTTTTCTTTCAAAAACAAGGACATTTCTAAGTGGCCTCAAACTTTTGAACGATAATCATTTAATTACCATAGCGAATTATTGTAATGTTTGTTTATGTGTCAATTAATCCCATAAGGGATGGGTTGGCGATTTGACAAGAAAATATACTTTTCATTCATTCATTCATATAGTAATAAAGTGGTAACTAGTCCAACTTTGGGATTTGCATGGACTCTTGAGGAACTCTGTAAGCCCCATTGAAGCTACAAAACTGTCAGTGTTCAACCTTAACATATGATGACAATGCAACAGAACAGATGAACAGGAATGACATTTACCCCCACGGGTGGCCTGAAAGATCTATCTGAAAGCCACGCCCACACTAAGACATGCCTCCAGTCAAGAGTTTTGCTACATTGAAACATTGAAGGTTCCTCCATGAACCTAACCATAGGTGCAAATGTGGTTCCTAAAGTCACCACTAATTCTAAGAGTGTACCCTGCCCTACTGCTTACCCCAACACACCACTTCAATAAGATACCCCTAACATGAACCCTTACCTCTACCTTGCCCTATAGCCTCCAGACCTCCTCCTTACCCCAACACACCACTTCATTAAGATACCCCTAACACTAACCCATACCTCTACCCTGCCCTATCGCCTCCAGCTTACCCCAACACACCACTTCATTAAGATACCCCTAACACTAACCCATACCTCTACCCTGCCCTATCGCCTCCAGCCCTCTCTTACCCCAACACACCACTTCAATAAGATACCCTAACTAACCCATACCTCTACCTGCCCTATCGCCTCCAGACCTCTCCTTACCCAAACAACACATTCAATTAAGATACCCCTACAACTAACCATACCTCTACCCTGCCCTATCGCCTCCAGCCCTTCTGCTTACCCCAACACACCACTTCAATAAGAATACCCCTAAACTAACCATACCTCTACGCTGCCCTAATCGCCTCCAAGCCCTTCTGGCTTACCCCAACACACCACTTCAATAAGATACCCCTAACACTAACCCATACCTCTACCCTGCCCTATCGCCTCCAGCCCTTCTGCTTACCCCAACACACCACTTCATTAAGATACCCCTAACACTAACCCATACCTCTACCTTGCCCTATAGCCTCCAGACCTCCTCCTTACCCCAACACACCACTTCAGTAAGATGTGACATCCACCCTAACTATTACCTACAATAACCTTTACCCTGAACCCCACCCAGCCTGTAACTAACTGTGATTGTGTGTGTTAAAGATGGGTACACTGGTGCTGTGGGGGACTCCTGATGTGGCGTTTGCTGTTCCTCTGTGGGTCATCATCCTGGCCATCCTACTGGGACTGCTGGTCCTGGCCATGCTAACACTGGCCATGTGGAAGGTACACACATAAACACACAAACACACACACACACACACACAGGACTTTAGTATAACTTAACCCTCTCTTCCTCAGTGTGGGTTCTTTGACCGGGCACGGCTGCCAGCGGATGACGTGTCAGACCGTGAGCAGCTGACCTCTGACCAATTAGCAGACGCCTAAGAACGCCCACTCGCGCCATGGAGACCAGTTCTTGATTCGAGGAGGCTGTTTGGGAGGAGTTCCACCTCTTGAGTGAAATTAAACTGAAAGGAGATCTGCAGGCAGACTGCAAACTCACAGATCAAAGGTTCTTTACCCCTTTTAAAGCTGATCTGTCATCAGTGATTGGACTGCAAGCTCACAGGCCAAAGGCTGAAGTGCCATTAAGACTTGTATTCAAACAGCACCAGAGAGACTGGGAACAACCCACACAGATGGAACTACACACATTAACACTATTTAAGCAAACACAATGACTTGGATGTATATGAGGCCTCAAGACAAGTAGAATGGACTCTGGTTCTAACCCTGCTTGTAGTTTAATATGTTTCTATGCACCGCTTGCCCCTGTGGGTTAGACTACTTGGGGATCTGTATGGTTGGATAATTCAGTTGGAGCTAACCAGCCTGGCTTACTTCAAATGGAGTTACCATCTGATGTCAGTGACTTTGTGTCCGCCTGCTTTCACTGTTAAATACATTCCACCATTGATCAAATGCACACACACACACACACACAAATACACGCGCGCACATGCGAGCACACACACGCATGCATGCATACATGCATGCACACACACACAGGGGGCTGTATATATATCTATGGATGGTGTATGTGCAATATTGGGACATTCTGTGTGATACTGAAGCTTGTTTACACTGGTATTATTTTATTAGAACTTGATGTTCAAATTCTTTGTGTATATTGTTTAGTTAGTATACTGTTGTCTATGTGAGTGTTTTTGTTGGCATATTAGTATATACAGTGCCTTCGGGAACTATTCAGACCCCTTTACTTTTTTGAAACAAAATTATGTTACAGCCTTATTCTAAAATGGATTAAATCATTATTTTCCCTCATCAACCTACACACAGTACCCCATAATGACAAAGCAAAAACAGGTTTTTAGACATTTTTCCAAATTTCTTAAAAATAAAAAACTGACCTATTACATTTACATAAGTATTCAGACCCTTAACTCAGTCTGAGGTCCTAAGCGCCCCGAAGCAGGTTTTCATCAAGGATCTCTCTGCACTTTGCTCTGTTCAGCTTTCCCTCGATCGCTGGGTCTGAATACTTATGTAAATGTGATATTTCCAAAAATATTTGCAAAAATGACTAAAAATCTGTTTTCGCTTTGTCATTATTGGGTATTGTGTGTAGATTGATGAGGGGGGAAAACAATTGAATACATTTTTGAATAAGTCTGTGACATAACTAAATGTGGAAATAGTCAAGGGATCTGAATACCTTCCGAATGCACTGTAAGTATTGAAAGAGAGAAGTGTTTATAATGGGTCCAACTGTTTAAAAAGAGAACGTGGGACTGGGCTAAATACAAAAGGAACTACATTAACATTAGCATCCAATGTGAGAGGTTTAGGCCTAGATTCAATCAGAACAATTGTTAATAGGCGCTAGCTGACACCCCATAACTAGCCGACAAACCCAGAATGATTCCAAACACATTTAAAAAGAAAGGGAAAGTACCCCATAACTAGCCGACAAACCCAGAATGATTCCAAACACATTTAAAAAGAAAGGGAAAGTCAATGAATTACATATCAGAAAACACAACACCAAAGTATACAACATAATATTACTTCAATACAAAGCAAAAATGTAATAGCCTAACAATTTCAAGTGATTAGGTGACTTCTTAGTCAATAGCAGTAACCTCAAGGGCTGGCGGGGAGCCAAGAGCACTAATCTGAGAGGAGTGATCCTTTAGGCTATATAGCAGTAATCTCAAGGCTGGCGGGAGGCCAAGAGCACTAATCTGGAGGAAGGTGATCCTTAGGCCTATATAGCAGTAAATCTCAAGCGCTTGGGCCGGGAGGCCAAGAGCACTAATCTGGAGGAAGGTGATCCTTTAGGCCTATATAGCAGTAACCTCAAGGCTGGCGGGGAGGCCAAGAGCACTAATCTGGAGGAAGGTGATCCTTTAGCCTATATAGCAGTAACTCAAGGGCTGGCGGGGAGGCCAAGAGCACTAATCTGGAGGAAGGTGATCCTTTAGGCCAGTATAGCAGTAATCTCAAGGGCTGGCGGGGAGGCCAAGAGCACTAATCTGGAGGAAGGTGATCCTTTAGGCCTATATAGCAGTAACCTCAGGGGCTGGGAGTGGGGCCAAGAATACTAATCTGGAGGAAGGTGATGCTATAGGCCTATGTAGCAGTAACCTCAAGGGCTGGGAGTGGGGCCAAGAGTACTAATAGGATATCATCAGGTCCCAGCTGGAATAAAATGAGTTGGTTGACTTTTTAATGGTCTACTTAATGTTGTCTCATTTTAGGAACAGCATCAAATCTTTGAGCCAAAGAGAGGCTGAGGGAGGATTGATAGATTTCCAATCCAATATAATTATTCTGTGTGCCAACAGGGAGGCAAAGGCAATGGCATCTAGCTGTCTATTGGTCAGGGAAGGATTGTTGTTTGGTACTCCAAAAATAGCCMATTTCTGCACTAGGCTGCCACTCAATATCAAATGCTTCAGAAAGTGTTTTAAATATAGTGGACCAGTAGTCTGCCAGACAGGGACAAAACCAGATTATGTGAGTCAAGTGCGCCAAGGAGCTTTTACACCGGTCACATGTACCATCAATATTTGGGTAGAATTTGGAGAGCCTGGCCTTACTGAAATGGATACAGTGAAGTATAAGGCTGAGCCGGGCACAAGAGGAGCTTCCACTTACCCTAAGCAAGACTTCGTCCGAGGTCTCTCAGCCAAGTTCCTTTTCCCGCTCAGATCTAATTTTATTAAGTGATGGGTTATCAAAGGACATGATTATCTCAAAAATATCTACATTTGGAAATACCTAAATACACTTGAATGGGGTGGATTGCCAATTTTGATGACCTCGCTATCAAATGTAAAGGTGCCATCAATATAAAGGTCATTAAAGTTAGTAAGGCCATTCCTCTGCCACAGACTTCAAGCTGAATCCAGTTTGGCTGGAAGGAAGAGGTGATTATTACATATAGGAACTTGAATAGAGAATTCACAGAATTTAAAGTGTTGACGGAATTAAGGCCAAATTTTAAGAGTATTGACAACAATTGGATTGGATGTGTAGCGCGAAGCTGAAATAGTAAAATTGAAGGTAACTAAAGCTGACAAAGAGGAAGAGAAATAGGAGTTGACTTCTGTTTGACACCAGTCAGTTTCTGGGGTGTGAAGCCAGTAAACAATATTTTGTATATTCGCTGCCCAGCAATAATGCATAAAGTTAGGAAGGACTTGTGTGTTCTATCTCTCTGGAGGAATGCTTTATGTATTATTGGACTCCCACCGCTCCCCCCAAAAAGATATAAGCTTATCCACTAAAGTGAAAAAAGGCTTGGGTAGAAAAATAGCTGATGTTTGGCAGTGTCGGAGGTGTAACTGGATTAGAGCAGTCAAATCGGTGAGCAGCTGCTCTTGATCACTGTCATGAAGCCACACCTTCCCACTGGCGTTAGAAGTTCAGAACGAGAAAGTGTAGGCTATATAGAAATAATGACGCTCTAATTGAAAATCATTCAACTAAATAATGAGGATTTCTATCAGCCTAATCGAGGTGAAGATTACATCTCACATTCTAGTGTTCGAACTTGTAAACAAGGCTACATGGGATTTCTCTTAATGCGACGCTGTGCAGCCAATAGAAAATTCCGATTTAGGTATAATGCCAGGAGCCCTTGTGGATTTGACAGCTCTAACGCAGTTCACCTCCGACACCGCCAAAACAACCTCTATGCAGATGTCGGCTAAAGTGGATCTGATTGAATAGAGAAATAAGAGAGTAAGGTTCAAACTTAATTTCTATTCACTTCCCTTCTAGTAATTCACAGTATGTAATATGAAGGATTCTCGTCACAAATTTGATTTGTGTTTTGTTTTTGTACTGAAGAATACTGAAAGATTATTGAAATAAAGTGCCCTTAATTGCCAAGTGTACATGTTCTAATATTGTTTACTGTATTAAGGTGTGGTTCCTCGCTGTCTCTTATCACTTTATTTTTATTGTGAACAATTGTTTTTATTGAATCACATCAAAACCAATACAATCAATAAAAAAAACAATACAATTCCCCCCCTTTTTGATCAACACCACTGCCCCTGACACCCCAACCCCCCCTCCTATCACTTTCTACATTGACCTATTCCATCGGAGAAGCTACTGGACTCATTCCAGGAATGGACTCATTCCAGCTATCACAGAAGCAACAACAGGAATGCTGGACAGTACATCAGAGAAGACATCTGACATCAGAGGGCAGAAGAGAGCTGCCAGTCACAGCGAAAGAGAACTCAACTCACCCAAATGCTGCCTCAGTAGTCCCTCCAGAGGAATACTGCAGTTGTATTGGACATTTCAAGGTTCACAAAACCCCAGTTAAGGTCGCTCATTAAAAATACACACTCAGGACATTATACAGACCATTTTCGGGTCTTGGGGAAAAAACGATCAAATTTAATAAAACTCACAAAGGGAAATATATTAGAATCTGTAGGTATAAATATTTKTTATCCTTGTCAGAGATCACATTATTACATGGAAGGCAATTTGAGGTATTTTCCAGCATTTGGAAAACAATATATTATTTTCATTTACTCTTTGCTTGAGTTGTTGTTTTAGAAAGATGGTATGAGTAACTTTGGGAAGATATATTTTTTACTTTGGCAACTACAGTAGGGATAAATATGAACAGGATGAACAATACATTGTAAACATTGTCTTACAAATACTGACATATGAACCAAACGTACATTCAAAAACATTCCCTTATGAAATCGAGACATTATTACAACTCACTGCAAACCAAATGTAGACACACAAAGATGACGTAATAAATTAGTGATAAATTAGTTTCTTTACAGAGGATGATACCACTGTAGTATTATATTTACTATAAATAAACCACTAAATTCCCTCCATGATAAAATAAATGGAAAATAACAGAAAGTATATAAAAAAAGAGTTAAAGATTCCATTTACTGTCTGGATTCGTGGAATTATGCAACAGGCCGCAGCATGCCATCCTCTGTGCTGAGACGGATAATACATATTGTTTTAATACATTTGGCTCAGCATAGTTAAGGGATTAGAATCAACACAACTAGTGTCAGGCTTCAAGAGTTCACTTCTATCCTCACTGAGAGCATTCACCTGTATTTATTCCTATCAACATTCTTTTCCTGCTGGAAGAAAACAAATCAGGGAAACATTGACTTCTGTAACCAGTCACAATGCCACTGGGTTCCAACCAGTCAAAGGTGATGCCTGTTGTTTATGAAACAAGGCCATCAAGTATGAAGAAAGAGCATCTGCTCGGTCACAGACTATGCCCAAAGCTCCTACCAGTCACTAGTTCATAAACACTGCCCCGTCCACAGAGCCAACAGATGCTCTGATAGGACGGCCACAGCCAGGATCAGAGGCAGACATGGGCTACTCCCATCGGCCTTGCCCACCAGTAGCAGATGCACCTTATTGGGGTCTGAGATCATTCCCCGGGCGTCTTCCAGGGCCGCCACGGCCGCCGTACTGGAGTTGAGGTCCCCTGTGGCCAGCAGGTCAAACAGGCAGGCCTGGTAGTAGATGTCCCTAGCAGGGAGGAGGGCTGCACAGTGGACATGGGCTGCAGCAGAGGGCTGGCTGGAGGAAGAGGAGGAAAGGGAGGAGGAAGAAGAGGGGCTGGGTAGCGTCTCTAGGCGCTGTGAAGGTGGGCAGCCATATACACACAGCTGCAGGTCCTGCTCGGGGGTGAATGCTTCAGCAATGGCACTTGGCGAGCGTACTGACAGGCCCAGGGACCGCCCACTCTGACGCACCACCAGGGTGGTGCCGATGTGGGCAGCACGGATCTCAGCCTGGCGCCCAGGCAGATCAGAGTGGACGCTCAGGCTGTGCTGGCCCTGCCTCTCCCCGCTGGTCACTGAGCCGTCCAAGAAGGCTGCGGGAACGTTGTCCAGCTCCGCCTGGTAGATCTGCTGCTCGATACACTGGCGCCAGTTCTTAAAGATGATGGTAATCTGGTGGAGAGACACCCCTGTTGTTACACACACCCTTCCAATGAGCTAGACCTACGTATGCTTTATTTATGTATAAAGAAATGTCATGCATTGTACGTAGTTATATTTTAAAGGTCCAATGAAGCAATTTTTATCTCAATAATAAATCATTTCTGGGTAATAACTAAGTATCTTACTGTGATTATTTTCACTCAAAATTGTCCCCCCAAAAATGTAAGTTTCTTGGCAAAAAGCAATTTCTCAAGCAAGAGCGGGGAGGGAAAACTAAAAACTAGCTGTCACAGATCCCTCTGGAAATGTCATTACGCACACCTGGTCCCTATTCCCAGTTGATTAGTAACTGTATAAGTGTGCCCTTTGTTCACCATTGTCCTGTCGATTATTGTTCCAATGTCCGTTGGTCGTGTGAGTACCTGTGCTGTGTGTTTTGGCTTTTGTGCCATTGTGGATTGCGCAGATGATTACGGGTCTCGTCCCATGTGGTATCGTGCGCTTGTGTTATTTATTCGTGTTACTCCTCGCACTTTTGTTTGGATTTCAACCCTGTGTTTTGTATACATGTTTGTTTGGTCTTCATCCCCGTGCCTTTGCAAGGCACGCTGTTATTTGGGAAATAAAAAAACCCTATTACGCATTCCTGTGCCTGTCTCCCGATCCTCCATACCAACGTGACACTAGCTGTTATTGGCAGAGAGGTTTGGAACTCTCTTTCTTATTGCCGTGTTACYGAATTTACCGCCTGGTGATGTCACCGGGAAGGCTAAAACTCCATCCCACTAAAACAGGCAGAAATTTCAGGTGGCCTTTTCAAACAGCTCTTACACTAAAAGGGCATTATCATAATTTTCACAGTATTATTCAAACCTCAGGGTAGAAAATCTAATTTTTGACTGTACTGGGCCTTTAAGAACGGATCGTAAATTGTATAATTTTTTATTTTTTTAAATAAAATATTATTTACTATATATTATTTTAGAAATGAGGCCTACCGTGATGAGAGCCGTGGCATACGCCCCTCCTCTCATGGGGGCGCTAGTTGCCTGAACGTATAGATACTCATTATCTATCAGTGGCCAGGCCCCTTGTACAGCGCACGTCTGGAACTCATCACGGAAGGTGCGAACATGGGGATCCCCGAACACCCCACAGTGGAGATAGTCAGGGGTCCGGCCCTCACGCTGGAGGTAGCCCTTCTCGTAGATACAGGCGTCCCCAGAGATGGGGGCCTGTGGCAGGGGCCGGGGCTGAGCGGTGGGGCCTGTCCTGGGGCAGCTGTGCTGGATGAGGAGGTCCTCGATGCCCTGCACGGCTGAGTGGTAGGCCAGGTCGCCCCGGCAGGCACGGGCCATGCGGCGGGTACACATGGCATAGGAGCGGAGGGCACTGCAGTAGCCCGCATTGCCCTCTCTGCTGCCGCCTCCTCCGCCCCCACCGCTGCCCCCAAGGTCCAGGGTGACAGCTACAAAGTCAGAGTTGCACCTCAGGATGCGACAGGATGCCCATACTGTGGAAGGAGGGAGAGAGGTGGAAGCTCCAGTTTATTAATCATTAATAGCGTAACAATAGTAGGAGAAAAAAATATGTCTTTCCATTGAGCATGTAACAGAAATATCACATTTGCTTGACATTATTGGGAAGTTTGAAGACAATAGCTGTGGATCATAGAAAGCACCTTGCAGGCAGCACAGGTGAAACAGTAGCAATGCCACTATGACGCTGTGTTTCCATGACAGCTGTGAGTAGTGGCTGCAAAGGGCCAGTGTCCCCATCCCCTTCCAGCCTCAGGCCGAGGGCTGCAGACAAGGCTCAGGCTCAGTACAGGGGCTACAGATGCAGGCAGGGCATAGATAGAGACAGACATTACACACTGTGGCCTGTAGGTGGAAACGCTACACCAATACCACAGGTAAAATCTAGGCTCAACTCCAGTAGACCATTTGTCAAGATAGAGTGCAATTTGTATTGAATACAAATTGTAATATTTTATCATATAACAAGCGGATCACAAGATCTACAGTTGAAGTCGGAAGTTTACATACACCTTAGCCAAATACATTTAACCTCAGTTATTCACAATTCCTGACATATAATCCTAATAAAAATTCCATGTCTTAGGTCAGTTAGGATCACCACTTTATTTTAAGAATGTGAAATGTCAGAATAATAGTAGAGAGAATGATTTATTTCAGCCTATATTTCTTTCATCACATTCCCAGTGGGTCAGAAGTTTGCATACACTCAATTAGTATTTGGTAGAAATTGCCTTTAAATTGTTTAACTTGGGTCAAACGTTTYGGGTAGCCTTCCACAAGCTTCCCACAATAAGTTGGGTGGATTTTGGCCCATTCCTCCTGACAGAGCTGGTGTAACGGAGTCAGGTTTGTAGGCCTCCTTGCTCGCACACGCTTTTTCAGTTCTGCACACAAATTTTCTATACAATTGAGGGCTTTGTGATGGCCACTCCAATGCCTTGACTTTGTTGTCCTTAAGCCATTTTGCCACAACTGTGGAAGTATGCTTGGTGTCATTGTCCATTTGCAAGACCCATTTGCGACCAAGCTTTAACTTCCTGRCTGATGTCTTGAGATGTKRCTTCAATATATCCACATAATTTCCTTTCCTCATGATGCCATCTATTTTGTGAAGTGTTCCAGTCCCTCCTGCAGCAAAGCACCCCCACAACATGAGGCTGCCACCCCCGTGGTTCACGGTTGGGATGGTGTTCTTCGGCTTGCAAGCCTCCCCCTTTTTCCTCCAAACATAACGATGGTCATTATGGCCAAACAGTTCTATTTTTGTTTCAACAGGACAGAGGACATTTCTCCAAAAAGAACAATCTTTGTCCCCATGTGCAGCTGCAAACCGTAGTCTGGCTTTTTTATGGCGGTTTTGGAGCAGTAGCTTCTTCCTTGCTGAGCGGCCTTTCAGGTTATGTCGATATAGGACTCGTTTTACTGTGGAATAGATACTTTTGAACCTGTTTCCTCCAGCATCTTCACAAGGTCCTGCTGTTGTTCTGGGATTGATTCGCACTTTTCGCATCAAAGTACGTTCATCTCTAGGAGACAGAACGTGTCTCCTTCCTGAGCGGTATGACGGCTGCGTGGTCCCATGGTGTTAATACTTGAGTACTATTGTTTGTACAGATGAACGTGGTACCATCAGGCGTTTAGGAAATTGCTCCCAAGGATGAACCAGACTTGTGGAGATCTACAATTTTTTTTCTGAGGTCTTGGCTGATTTCTTTTGATTTGCCCATGATGTCAAGAAAAGAGGCACTGAGTTTGAAGGTAGGCCTTCGAAATACATCCACAGGTACACCTCCAATTGACTCAAATGATGTCAATTAGCATATCAGAAGCTTCTAAAGCCATGACATCATTTTCTGGAATTTTACAAGCTGTTTGAAGGCACAGTCAACTTAGTGTATGTAAACTTCTGACACATTGGTATTGTGATACAGTGAGCATTAAGTGAAATAATCTGTCTGTAAACAATTGTTGGAAAATTTACTTGTGTCATGCACAAAGTAGATGTCCTAACCGACTTGCCAAAACTATAGTTTGTTAACAAGAAATGTGTGGAGTGGTTGAAAAACTAGTTTTAATGACTCCAACCTAAGTGTATGTAAACTTCTGACTTCAACTGTAATTGTAAGTAATTAAGTAGATGTAGTTCATACCTATTTGAATAGATGCTAACTACTTTTTAAGGCTGTGTTTTGGTGCAAAACGATCTCCCACACTCTTGGAACCCATCAACAGCACTCTGACTGACTGTTCTGCTTGGACATGGACAAGATGAAGACAATGGAGAGAACTGTTGACAAACAAACAGTCAAGAATCAGAGAAAAGCAACACCATTGGTCACCATTTGGTCACATTTAGGAATAGGACCAATAATTTGATCAACAGTCTTAGTTGATGAAGGCAGTCTTATCCACCTGACCACCAGTCAGATCAGATCATGTTTGAAGCTGCCATAATCATAGCCATAATAATAGTCCTATAATCTTCAGTATTTTCATTACAGAGCTTAAGTTTCCATACAGTAGATAAACTGCCCAAGTAACCTAACGTCTGTGGTAACCATTGGCATTGTAAACAATTATCTGTTAGTGTTGTGAAGCTAGGCTTGAGACAAAATATAGTAAAACAAAGAAAAACTATGGCTAACATGTGTGCCACAGCACTATGTATCAAAACCCCATTTTATGTTATATTTCAGTTCTTGGTATAAAGCAAGCATTTACCTGTCAAAGCTAGGCTACAACAATGTTGGTCACTTGGTCAATTGGGCATTTTTCAATTTGGACTCTTCTCCCTTTTCCGTTTGCCAGCGGAGAAGAACAAACAAGGGCCAGAGAAAGTCTCTCTTTGTCATGTCCAATTTAGTAACCAAAAGGATGGCATTATTGTATTTGATTTATGTGTGGAAAGATCTAAGTTTAAGGAAAGGTGTAGGCCTACATTCTAGTAAGACCTTCACAGAACTTATGTGCATTACATAGTGAAACCCTTTGGCAGTACAAGGCATTCCTAAAGCATTGGTGCCAAGAGTGCCTTTGAAAGCGTCATGGCATGGGCCAGATTGAACCATGTGTGCAGTGCGTTTGTGTGTGGTCCTCTCTCTCTCTGAACCAACACTAAAGTCTGACCTTTATTACAGTTTGGCAGACCTGTGCAGTGYGCCAGGGAGAGGGGGTATGATGGGGAGGTTACGAGAGCAGCAGGGGCAGAAATAGAGTATGCTAAATATACCAGACTCTCTCTCTCTCCACCCAGCCCCTTTCCTTCATGTGTTCCCCTGGTCTGAAATAGTCAGGGCTACAAGGCAGAGGAGGGAAGGGTAAGCAGGTGTGCCCAACGGCAGTTCCAATACTCAGGGAGGGAGTGGCTATGGCTACTAGTTGTCACAATCAGTCTTCAATCAGACACATCTTCAACTTACATTATCAAATGAATCTTCTTGAACTGTATTCCAACTAACAGCAGCAGTGTATAGAACTGCCCCAACCCAGTCTCTTCACTTCTGTTTTCAACGTTTTTCAATGCCCTAGATTGGTCTCCTTTTGTTGTCCGGTGGGCATTGTGTTCACTAGTGTAGTGGCTGAGGTCTGGAATGTCGACCAATGGATTCTGATGCAGCTGCACTTTTGGAGTGGGGGTGTATGCCCCCCCACCTTTTTTGCACTGCTTTGAAAATCACAGTGACCTCACTCTGCACAGACCAACAACACTGACAGGGTCCTATTTGTTCCATCCATGAACAGCAAATAATCACTGTGCATACACACACAGACAGTCGCTTGTGAATTAAACATCAATACGGTACTACCTTTAGGGCAACACTGCACCCGTACACTTGTTAACCACAAAACCCTAACTCTCCTTCACACACACACACACACACACACACACATACGTTTGTTTTACTATCCTTGTGGGGTTCAAACCTAGCCCTAACCCTTACCTAACTCTAACCCTAACCTTAACCCTAACCCCAAACCCCTAAAACTAAACCTAACTCTAACACGTAATTCTAACCCTAAACCTAAGCTTAAAACAGCCTTTTTCCTTGTGGGGAACAGCGAAATGTCCCCACTTGTTTGATTTGTTTTAGGCTACTACCCTTATGAGGATCTCTGGTCCCCACATGAATAGTAAAACCAAACACACGCACACACACACACACACACACACACACACACGACGTCACCATAGAGGTGGGTTGGTCACATGTGCGACTTAGGGAAGTTTTTGCTCATGGCTTGGCCTGGAGTGACATGTCCATGTGGTTCTACATGTCAACTCCAGCTCACTTAAAGACCAGTGGTTTTCACTCATTCATTAGATCAATCCCCAACTTGTACTGGACACAAAGACCACAAACACAGAGCAAGCTGTTGGTTGTTTGGCTCAACACAAACACAGAGCAAGCTGTTGGTTGTTTGGCTCAACACAAACACAGAGCAAGCTGTTGGTTGTTTGGCTCAACCTCAATTGATTTATTGATGAATGAGACTTTAATGTGATCCAATCTGTTTGTGTCTGCATAGGAAAGGTCCAATGAATGTGTGCACATCATAGCATCTTTGTAATTTGTATAGTGCAGCCCCTCTCTCGCTCTCTCAAGGTTTCCTTCCACCTGAAGTTTTCCTTCACATGTGACATGTCTTTACTGTGACAGTGGGAAGACCAGTGTATTTTGATGGACACTATCAAACATTCAAATAACTTTAGACTGATTGACTAATTGTATGATCTATTTTATTGTAATCTATCTATTGTACATTCTATCTATATCCATATGATTTATCTGTGAAAAACATAGGTTTGATTAAAACAATTATTTTATGACAATCAATTGCTGTACTTCAGGCATATTCAAGGGGTACTATTATATTAATGAATGGCTAATATACGGGTATCATTCTATTGTTGTTATATACTGCTGATGTAACCTTAAATTCCACATCACCAATGTCACCCAAGTGTCAGTCTACAGTACATGCCATTCTGCTGTATTTCTTGATTTACTCACAATGACAGGGAATTTGTTCTAATATTAGGCCTGGAGAAAGTATTTAAAGCAACAAGTTCCATTAGGGAACAAAGTGAATTGTACAATGTTAGAAAAAATATGTTCCAACCAAATAAAGCTTTACACTTGCTTGACCCAATCCATACATTCTTCATAGCTCACAATGAAATAGTAGTATCTACTGGCACACTGGTTAAATCAACATTGTTGCCGTAATTTCAAATGAAATTTGGTTTAACCAACGTGGAATAGACGTTGAATTTACGTCTGTGCCCAGTGGGTAGGTAAATAATAGGCCACATTTCTGATTGTGTAGCACATGATTATTTAAGAAGAAGCAGGCACAGGCCCTTCCTATCCTCACCAAATCACACCTCTGTTGAAGCTCCGTATGAGACACTGCGTAAATGTCTACACCTCACTCGTTCCAATAGGAAAAACGCGAAGTAGGTTTTGACTCTCAAACTGTCCGAGTGAGCTGCGGACACTGATGTCCAGTCTCAAACTGGTTTCATTGCAAGCCGCTTTTCCTTCCTCTCTCGTTGTCGGCTCTCAGATGAGTGAGATATTTAACAGTGTTTCTCCACGAGTGGTATAAATCACTCGTGTCGAACACCTGCTGCTCGCGTAACAACTGTCCACTTGGGCGCACACTCTGCTAGGCACCGGGGGGCTATTTCAAACYATCACAGCGGCTCTGGCAACCTGTTCTATTTGCATCCTGTTGTTGCTAGTGTGTTTTCTTATTTTTTATAGGAGGCCATTCTATATTTGTTGCCCTCTTGGTTCGCAGGCTATCATAAATCCCCAAGAAAGTCGGTTCAAGTAGTTTTGACAGATATCGTAGCCAGTTGAGTAAAAAAAAAAAAGACTTTTGTTAATATTGCGCTGGCTGGTCTCGGGGCAATTCGTATTATTCTGTGCATAAATCTTTGACACTCCATTTAGTATGATATATTATGCTACGTTATTCATAGGTCGTATAGTAGCCCATCATTCCACAGGTCAAAAACTGGTTGAATCAACGTTGTTTCAAGGTAATTTGTCAAGGTATTGTGACGTGGAATCTATACTGAACAAAAATATAAATGGAACATTTATAACAACAATTTCAAATATTTTACTGAGTTACAGTTCATATAAGGTAATCAGTCATTTGAAATAAAGCCTTAATCTAGGGATTTCACACTACTGGGAATACAGATATGCATATGTTGGTCACAGATGCCTTAAACAAAAGGTAGGGGTGTATATTTAAAAAACTGTCAGTATCTGGTGTGACCACCCTTTAGCTCATGCAGCAACACATCTTCTTTGCATAGAGTTGATCAGACTGTTGCAGTCATCATGCCAATAGCACGCTCCCTCAAAACTTGAGAAATCTGTGGCATTGTGTTGTGTGACAAAACTGCACATTTTAGAGTGGCCTTTTATTGTCCGCAGCACAGAGTGCACCTGTGTAATGATCATGCTGTTTAATCAGCTTCTTGACATGCCGCACCTGTCAGGTAGATGGATTATCTTGGCGATGTAAACACATTTGTGCACAACATTTGAGAGAAATAAGCTTGTTGTGCATATGGAACATTTCTGGGATCTTTTATTTCAGCTCATGAAACATGGGACCAACACTTCACATCTTGCGTTTATATTTTTGTTCAGTATACATGAAAAATACATTGGATTTGAAAAAAGTCATCAACTTTTGTTTTTAGKGTGAAATTTAAACAAAAGGATKATGTAATCATGGTAACCAAATTTCAACATTGACAAACCTTGTATAAAATATGTTGAATTTGTACCTTTAAAACAAAATCAGATCTTCAACTTTAGATCCATTATCAGAAAGAAATTATAATTCAAAGAATTCAACAAAAAATTGACAATATAATAGGCCTAATGATTCAACCTTTGATTTAAAATGTAAAGATATTTAGTGATATTGAATTGTGTTGGTTTGTCAACGCAACCAAATGTCAACATTTGATGGAGATGTATCTTCTGCTTGGACAATTCAATCTGTGCCACACTTTTGAAATACAATATATAGCCTATTAACTTGTCGACAAGTTAACAAATAATATGTTGGATTCACGTCTCCAACTCAAGCAAAAATAAAAGTAAAAATGGGATGGCTCAGATGGAACTAAAATGTATTAAATTGTATTTAAAAAAAAAAATTCTCATCAATCTACACACAAAACCTCATAATGACAAAGCAAAAACAGGTTTTTAGAAATGTTTGGTAATTTATCAAATAAAAATAAAATAGAAATACATTATTTACATAGTATTCAGTCTCTTTGCTATGAGACTCGACATTGTGCTCAGGTGCATCCTGTTTCCATTGATCATCCTTGAGATGTTTCTACAACTGTATTGGAATACACCTGTGGTAAATTCAATTGATTGGACATGATTTGGAGAGGCACACACTGGTCTATATAAGGTAAAAATTGTAAAAATGGGAGGTCCCACAGTTGACAGTGCATGTCAGAGCAAAAACCAAGCCATGACGTCAAAGGAATTGTCCATAGAGCTCTGAGACAGTATTGTATCTAGGCACAGATCTGGGAAAGGGTACCAAAAAATGTGAACASAGTCTCCTCCATCATTCTTAAATGGAAGAAGTTTTGGAACCACCAAGACTCTTCCTGGCCAAACTGAGCAATCGGGGGAGAAGGGCCTTGGTCAGGGAGGTGACCAAGAACCCGATGGTTACTCTGACAGAGCTCCAGAGTTTCTCTGTGGAGATGGGAGAACGTTCCAGAAGGACAAACATCTCTGCTGCACTCCACCAATCAGGCCTTTATGGTAGTGTGGCCAGACGGAAGCCACTCCTCAGTAAAAGGCACATGACAGCCAGCTTGGAGTTTGCCAAAAGGCACCTAAAAGACTCTCAGACCACGAGAAACAAGATTCTCTGGTCTGATGAAACCAAGAGCGCTCAGGGCCACTGGCTTGAATGCCAAGCGTCACATCTGGAGGAAACCTGGCATCATCCCTACGGTGAAGCGTGGTGGCGGCAGCATCAGGYTGTGGGGATGTTTTTCAGCGGCAGGGACTGGGAGACTAGTCAGGATCGAGGGAAAGATGCAAAGTAAAGTACAGAGAGATCCTTGATGAAAACCTGCTCCAGAGTGCTCAGGACCACAGACTGAGGCGATGGTTCCAACAGGACAACGACCCTGAGCACACAGCCAARACAATGCTGGAGTGGCTTCGGGACAAGTCTCTGAATGTCTTTGAGGGGCCCAGCCAGAGCCCGGACTTGAACCAGATTGAACATATCTGGAGAGACTTGAAGATAGCTGTGCAGTGACGCTCCCCATCCCACCTGGGACAGAGCTTGAGAGGATCTGCAGAGAAGAATGGGAAAAACTCCCCAAATCAGGTGTGCCAAGTTTGTATCATCATACCCAAAAGAACACTCAAGGCTGTTATTGCTGCCAAAGGTGCTTTAACAAAGTACAGTACAGAGTAAAGGGTCTGAATACTTATGTTAATGTAATAGTTCCATTTTTTTATTAGTAATACATTTGCAAAAATTCAAAAAATCTGTTTTTGCTTTATCATGTGTCCCGTTCGTCGTAGTGAGGAGACCAAAGCGCAGCGTGATGTGAATACATCTWCTTTAATGAAACGAAGAMCACTTAACAAACTAATACAAAACATCAAAACGAACGTGAAGCTAAGTATAACGATGGAAGACATGCAACATCTCATAGACAATCACCCACAAACCAAACTGGAAAATGGCAACCTAAATAGGATCCCCAATCAGAGRCAACGATAAACAGCTGCCACCATAGACCTACATAATGCCTAGACYACACACACACACCTAGACATACCCAAAACCCTAGACAAGACAAAAAGACACATACCACCCTCGTCACACCATGACCTAACCAAAATAATAAAGAAAACAAAGATAACTAAGGTCAGGTCGTGACRTAATGGGGTATTGAGTGTAGAATGATGAGGGATTTTTTWTWTTYTWATCCATTTTGGAATAAGGCTGTAACGTAACAAGATGTGGAAAAAGTCAAGGAGTCTGAATACTTTCCGAATGCACTGTACATATAAATGTTGATATTTGGTTGCATTTTAAACCAAAAACAATTCAATATTACATTTTTAATACAGTAAATAGCCTTAAGTTAACGCTATCTTCCAAACTAATGTAACATTCAACCTTAAAATGAGTAACACCTCCATGGCCACATTTTGAGGTTATTGTAACTATACTTCTTATSTAATCATATAAAATGTGTACAGTATGTTCAAGATAACATGCATAGGTCTTCTCAGGTCTTCACAATTGCTGTAATAATCTGTRCAAAATCTTAAATGGCCTTGATCACTTACACCATGTACTTTTAATGCAATCCAGGTAATTTGGTTATGCTATTAGATTAAGCACAGTGATAACACATGACACTGTTGTATAAATAAACAAAACATCTGACATTATATTCCAATTTGAATTTTGCTCTACTTTTAAATGGTTGAAAGCTAAGTGATAGACATTCGGGTGCCAACTAAACAAAAAATCYGACATTGTTTTTCCATTGGAATTAGGTTGTGCTTTAAGATGGTTGGAAGCATATTGATAACAAGTTAACAAGATAACAAGATAACAAGGAAATTCAGCTAACTTTTGGCTGTCTTTTTGAGTGGGTGAATATAGGTTGTAATCTCATTGATCAACATCTCAACCAAATACTACCCAGTTATTCACGTTGAGATAAGGTGGTGTGCCCAGTGGGATACCTCTTACCAGGTCATACAATAGCATACAAATTGGATTATGTAATTTATCATACGTCTTGGATGATGTATAGYATTGTACATCTTTCTCTGAGACCAGAGCCCTTAATCTTATGGCTGCAGGGGCAGTATTGAGTAGCTTGGATGAAAGGTGCACAGAGGTGCCCAGAGTAAACGGCCTGCTCCTCAGTCATAGTTGCTAATATATGCATATTATTATTAGTATTGGATAGAAAACACTCTGAAGTTTCTAAAACGGTTTGAATTATGTCTGTGAGTATAACAGAACTCATATGGCAGCCAAAAACCTGAGAAGTTCCACTTCCTGTTTGGATTTTTTCTGAGGGTGGTATATTTTCAACCAAGCTCCCATTGAAATTACAGCGAGATATGGAGGAGTTTTCACTTCCTACGGCTTCCACTAGATGTCAACAGTCGATAGAACTTTGTCTGATGACTCTACTGTGAAGGGGGGCCGAAGGAGACAGGAATGAGTAACCCCTGCCATGAGGTGACCACGCTTTGACCACGCGCGTTCACGTGAGAGGCAGCTCCGTTCCATCGCTCAACTGAAGTCAATGTAATTCTCCGGTTGGAACGTTATTCAAGATGTATGTTAACAACATTCTAAAGATTGATTCAATACATCGTTTGACATGTTTCTACTGACTGTTACGGAACTTTTGGACATTTCGTCACGTTTTAGTGAACGCRCTTTGTKWYTTTGGAATTGTTTACCAAACKCGCTAACCAAAGTAGCTAATTGGACATAAATAACRGACATTATCGAACAAATCAAGCATTTATTGTGGACCTGGGATTCCTGGGAGTGCATTGTGATGAAGATCATCAAAGGTAAGGGAATATTTATCATGTAATTTCTGGTTTCTGTTGACTCCAACATGGCGGCTAATTTGACTCTTGTTCTGAGCTCCGTCTCAGATTATTGCATGGTTTGCTTTTTCCGTAAAGTTTTTTTGAAATCTGACACAGCGGTTGCATTAAGGATAGGTATATCTATAATTCCATGTGTATAACTTGTATTATCATCTACATTTATGATGAGTATTTCTGTTGAAACGATGTGGCTATGCACTATCACTGGATGTTTTTGGAACTAGTGAATGTAACGCGCCAATGTAAACTCAGATTTTTTTATATAAATATGAACTTTATCAAACAAAACATGCATGTATTGTGTAACATGAAGTCCTATGAGTGTCATCTGATGAAGATCATCAAAGGTTAGTGATTAATTTTAGCTATATTTCTGCCTTTTGTGACTGCTATCTTTCGCTGGAAAAATGGCTGTGCTTATTGTGGTTTGGTGTGACCTAACATAATCGTTTGTAGTGCTTTCGCTGAAAAGCATATTTGAAATCGGACACTTTGGTGGGATTAACAACAAGATTACCTTTAAAATGGTATAAGACACATGTATGTCTGAGGAATTTTAATTATGAGATTTCTGTTTTTTGAATTTGGCGCCCTGCACTTTCACTGGCTGTTGTCATATCGATCCCGTTACCGGGATTGYAGCCATAAGAAGTTTGAGTTAGCAGGTACTGTAACTTTTGTCAACTCTGAGTTCAATTTGGGTTAACCGGTACCACGAAAGTCACTCACCTTTTAGCCAGGTAAATTTCTATGGCAACGAATCCTTCAGAACTAACCTGCTTGGGGCAAGCTAACTCAGGGCTAACTCAATGTGTTCTGAAGAAGTGTCTGAGCCACTAGTTGAGGACCAATTTAAAAAACGTGTGTGTAAAAATGTTTTGCAATGTTAAAATACCGATCACATTGCACATTTAATAAKGACAGAATTTGCTTTCCAAACTGTAMATTTTTTKGCGGAATTGTATTTTAAAATTGGCAAAAAGAAAACTGACAACCGCAACCAACCAATGACAAATAATCCATAGATGGCAGTTCCCGTTCAAGTCAAGACTGGTAGCCATTGCTAGTGTATCCATGAGTTTATCTGTAAAATTGCCAGGGTTAAAGATTCCCAAACCCTGCTATGGATTATATGTCTATATACGGCCACAATGCAGCAAGCTGTTCTACAGATCAAAGAAGGAGCGATAGTAGTGGGAAAAAGATGCCYGTGCATTGATAAGCACACCAAACACGGCATTAACGATAAGTAATAAAATAAGGAAACGTTTCTTTCATTATAATTTCAGCACAAATGAAAATGTGGCACTGACSCGCCAATGGATTGATATTTCAGCATTGTCTCAATGAAGAGTTCGCCTTCGACTAGCCATATGCGACATACACACGCAGTTACAAGCCTGCTAGAGTTAGCGGCAGGCGGACGAGCAATATCCCCCATCATACGGATGAAGCCTGACCTGGAATGTGAAGGTAACTGAAGCTACCTAGCTTTATAAAAGCCTGAGTAGATCTAGTTAGCTCGTAGTATACCACAACAAAGGAGAATTACGGGGAGAATTACRACAAATGTTAGGATAATTTAYGTAAAAGGTTAGGAGAACTAAAAAGAAAGTTTAGGTAAATGTACATAGCAGGTTAAGTGAATTTGGTTAAGTTTAGAATAWGGGTTAGGGGAAGATTTAGCTAAAATACTACAGTTGTCCCCAATTTGACTCAAACACGCAACATTTGAATTGCAAGATGGTCGCAGATTACGCCCATCCATCCTCCCTGATCCAATCTCCCTACCTTTAGTTCTGTCTAAGTAACTAGACCATTGGTAGGTAACATAGGGCTTGGAGGTGCCCAGAAATATGTTTCGTATGGCTCTGAGGCCAGGCTGCGTGGTTTGTATGACGACCCAACAAAACCAGTGGTCTGCACCATGCACCATTCACACAGCCAAGGTGCTAAACTCAGCAGGAATAGGACAGGTGCCAAACCCCCCAAACAAACTGTAAGGCTATACTGTATTTAGAAACTTTGAAACTGGTATCGAAAATACAACAAAGTGACCAAACGTGTGATCATGTTTTCAGATAGTAGGCGAATATCAGTAAACGACATGACTACACGTTTTACCCATTCAATTTATTGCTAGGATTTCACGTGACATGTGGCGGGCACCAGTGGCGCGAAATTTCATTGATTGACATCTGAATATCATTCATGCCGAATTTGGGTGAGTCCATTGTAGTTTAATATTTAATCATGATTTATTAAAAGTTCAAAGATGTAGACATTCCTGCAGGGATACACACACAGAGGGAAGGATAGTCAGACGTGTTTACTCAACTGCGGAGAATGTCCGAAGTTATTGGCCTTTTAAGAGGGGCACCTACATCCCTCAGTGAGCGTTGCATAGTGGCCTTTGTTTGTTGTGGCAGTGGAGGCGGGGTCCATTGACCAAGCAGTGGCTATTCGGAGCGCGAGGTCCATTGTCAGAGAGCTTTTAGGAGAGGAAAGAAGTCCTGTATCTTCGGCTCTGGATAATTGCAGAATGGGTTCGGAATGCATTTAAGAAAACAGATCCAGCATATAAGGAATTCTGGACTAATAAGAACCCATATTTCTAACTGCCTGGCGAGTTGTTGCTGATGCATTTTCATAGGCCATATCAAAACATATTCCAGATAATGGCGACACTATATGAATGAAGAGGMAATTAATCACTTGTGACTTGAGGTAAGGGTTTAAACACATTTTCATTGGTCTATATGTTTATCTTAGTTAGTGTACTTGTTTATAAGGGCTTAGACAGTGTGTGTTTGGACACACTCCTCCAAAGTCCAAACCTTTTCCCCAAACGAAATTATGCACCTGTTATGTATCACTATATATATATATAATTTTTTTTATTATAATACTTTTGACAATACATTTTAGAATGTGAAGTGTTTTTTCCATAGAAAACTTTTTATCCCTTTACTTTTTTGGTTGCCCTAAACAGATTACCCCTATGTGGCCTGGAGACCTGTTGCCCTGGTAACTGTTAGGGCTGTGTGTGTGTGTGTGTGTGTGTGTGTGTGTTGTGTGTGTGTGTGTGTGTGTGTGTGTGTGTGTGTGTGTGTGTGTGTGTGTGTGTGTGTGTTGTGTGTTGTGTGTGCGTGCGGGGAGAGAGAGAGAGAGCATGAAGCTCTCTTTTAGACAGTGACTAATATGCAACACTTTTGTCTTCCTCAGGCAATGTGAGTCTCAGACATATCTGAAGAGAGGGTAAACTTGGGACTGCAGCCAGATCATGAAATATTGGTGTTTGGGGAGGCAGATTAAGTGTTAATTAACCCCTCCCAGGGCCAGGCAGGTGTGGGATGTGGTGCACTGTTGTACAATGCCCTCCCAATATTGCACTCGTCCCGGCCTCCCGGACCCAGGGTATTCCATCTTTAACAGAGGAGCTCAGAAAGGTTGTTTTTCCTCATTATTTTCTCTCTGTACATGTGTGTAAGAACACTGTGATATGTACTTCAAAACTTTGTTCTCACTTAAAAATATATTTTCAAAATCACTTTCTACAATACATTTTGCTACTACAATTATTTAGAGAAACATATGTGTAATACTATGTAATTCGCCATATCGACCCAATTTATTCTATCTATTCACATGTGGCCTGTTATGGGAGAAACCCAGTGAATTTATTCTATACAGTTGGTAAGCCTCTGCTTCCAAATGGTCCCACTGTCCGCACCTGACACTGGCTGGCTAGCTGCCACGTGGGGACTTTAGCCAACTCCACTAAGTCATTCTCTTCCCTCTGCCCTTGTGACTTCACTCTGAAAGTTCCCACATTTTGGGATAGGAAGCARTATTGCACAAACTCTGTATGGCCAACAAGACCTAGGATGACAAATGCCTATCAAATTGCATCTATTCACACCTGAGAGAGAGTTAGTCAGGATAGAGCAAAGAGATGAATGATCAGATTGGAATCCAGCCACAGTAGTCAGGGGTCAATAGCAGGACATCTCCAGCTTAATAGAATAATGCTTAAAATACTCCATTCTAAATGGAATCCAAATTCATTTTCAAGTCTGTCCTAAGCAGGGAACTTGTTTTGTTGTTATTACACAAGTAGAATGGGAAGAGGTTTTATTTCACTTATGTGGTAACAAAATGCTCAACTCCATTACAAAGCAAGTTACAATGTAACATGTTAAAATACAGTGTTATCATTGAGTTATTACAGTGTTACTACACTGGCATAAGAATAACGTAATTAGGCAATGTGACACATAATATATGATATTAAATATAGCAAGTTCTGTACCATGTATATGGATTTCTATGACTGGCTATTATGGTGGAGCAGAGAAGCAGACAGTGGAGACAGGCAGTTCAGTCAGTTGAGCCCTGGGGTCTGTCTGCTCCTGGGAGGTATGATGAMAACCACAGCACTCAGCGATTAGATACAGTTAGCACCAGTGTCACCACATACTTCACTGCCTGGATGACCTCGGAACAGCAGTGCACATTCACAGTTGCTCTTGATTTCTTTGACAGTTTTTTATTCTAAGTAGTATCGTTCATTAGCATTCTTGTTGTGTACAGAATCACAAAGGTCAAATAAACATATTTTTAAGAAATTCAATTGTTTATTATTTTTTTGTGGACAAAGACTGTGTTGCTCTTTGTTTATGCTTCATAAAATATAATCAATTTATTCATATAATAGCTGTAAATACACAAACACAAAGCAACAACAGCACTCATACCTAACGCAACAGTCAAACTCAACGGTTAACCGCTGTCATTCACACAACCACCGTTCATACAGTGAAATTGAAGGCAAGGACAGCAACTCAAACCCAGAAGTAACACAGTCCTACATACATTAATTATCATGTATACTTTCTTCCAAAGTCTAGTACCTTTTTGCTTTTCCAGTCTGGTATAACAACAATGTTGTAAATTGGTTCTTCTTCCTCCTTTACCACAACTCTGAAACCCCTCCCCTTTCACTCATGGGCAGACACAGTCACACTCATTTTAACAGCAGTTGAAATTCTGTACTGAGAGGCAGTAAGAGTGTGTGTGTGTGTGAGTGTGTGTGTAGAGAGACAGTGCTGGAGAGGTTACTCATCTATATGCCTCAGCACTCACACATCCTCGAATCATCTCACACCTTGATGTGCAGCAGGACCTGTTTGCGATATGGGTTGAAGTCGTCTGGAACAGTGTCTAATAAACAACAGATACATGAAGCAGAACATACAAGTAAATTAGTTCACTAGCATTATGTTGTTCAATACAAGTATCGTTAGTGGTTAGTAGCAATGTGAAGAACGGAGTCTTACCGTTGCAGCGGTAGCGCAGGTTGGACCAGATGATGTTCTCTTGGGAGAAACAGAAGACCCCCAGTCGTCCGCCTCTCATGGTAGTGTCAATCACCACGCCAGAGTCGGCCACAATCTCCGTCCCCTCATATAACTTCACCCTGCCACAGAGCACGGGACAATGCACAAATCAGGGGACTTTTAAATTCCCTTGTCATTTCTAGTCATGTTCCCTTTGGTAATTATCAAAATGAAAGTCATCCTATAACTTCACACTGTCCTTATTTATACCACTGTCACATACCCATAACGTGATTGTTGTGGGTAGCTGTAGTAGTTGGCATATGGTCATATAAGAGATTAGTCAAATGAAGTGCCATAAAACCCAGTGGCAAGTAACCACAGAACTCAAAATGGGTTATTTGGATGAACAGAGACAGAGAGAGCAGGCCCAGCCCCTGTCCCAGTCGTTGCCTGAGTGAGTGCAGTGCATCGCTGCGGTGCTCCATTGACTCCTCTGCACAGCATACAAAGCAGGTGTCTTTCTGTTTGGGTCTGAATAGGGCCTCCCTGCCTCTAAAAAACAAGTCTCTCTCTCGCTCCACTCTCCCCTCACTGCACCCCACTGGAGAGACCCCCCCTCCCTACACAACCTCCTCAAACTCCACCCCCCAACTCTCTTTTTCTCTGGCAACTTTTTTTCCGAATGGGCAGTGGCGTGTATTCATGGATGCCAAGGGAAGCTAGGCTTCCCCCAAAAAATGGACCAAGAAAAAAACATACAAAATAATGTATCTTTTGCCTCTCTGTGCTTCATACATTTCCTTCAATTCGCAACAGGCTGAATGTATCTCACCAGAGAAAGCATCTGATCTAACGTAACAGCGCCCCTCTGTCTCAGTATGTRTAGCGTATCTATCTGACGCTGTCTGGTCAGAAAGAGTATGAAATTGTTGCTGCCCGTAGCATTGAATGCAAGGGAAGCTAGCGAGCATTTGGTCTCCATTGATTAGAAATAAAAAATAATAATAGCCAATCAGTGTTGAGCTAAACTGAGTGAGCTCAGCTCTGAATGGTCCTGGAGCACCAAAAAAAAGTGTCAAGGGAAGACAGTTTAGATTTGGCTTCAGACTAATCACATCACAAGCCAAACATCATTATTGGCAGAAAAAAAWTTGAATTGTTGCATCTCATTGTGTTGTTGTCTTCCGGGGACTAGCTTGCTAAAATCGTCCCTTTCCTAAAATTAGCAATGGATGGAGATAGGGATTTGGACTTGTAGTTTTACTTAATTCTCCATGCTGGCCAATGATTATAACGGCGATTCTGATCTAACCATAAATTCATACATTGTGCCCCTGGACGTTAACAAGTATAGTCATAGGCCGTTTAGGCAACATGAAAGTGGAGGATGACATTGGCGTTTCTCTACAAGTAGGGTGAGTCAACAAGTTTTTTCTACTTGTACGCATGCAAACACACACAAATATACACACATACACACACAGAAATCTGTTCCATGGACAGCCACATCATATTTAGCTTACGTTGATTGGACTAAATCGTTTTTGGTATCTTTTAGTTGTCACTATTAGACTAATCAGAGGTGATTTGATGATGTTGAAATGTTGAAGTTGAAATGGTGCTGGAATAGTGGAGGCAGCTCCTGTTTTCTTTATGACYTGCRGTAACTCTCAGTGGTTCTAAATCAATAGTTGTTTAGTGGTCCAAAAATGTCTGAAACATTACCTTGCTTGACCATGCTGTAGGTCATGTAACTGTTTGTTTCATGCAATATGTTTTGTGAACTTCACCAGACAGATGTTGCTCTCCGGTTTTGTGATGAAACAAATATGTAGTTGAATTTATTCTGCCGCTGTGTCTTCTTATTGTCTCGGCCCTAGGCCTATATATCACGGTGTCAAGGCAGGTTATAGAGCAAATAAAGCAATTATCACAACATAATATGTCTTTTTGTTCTGGCTTGGCTTCCCCGGTGATTTTACCTACACATCACTACTGATAATGGGCCAGAGATGTGAGGGTTTTGAGAGATGCTCAAACGCAGGTGTTGGTTCAAATGAATGTGTCTTTTGAAAATGTCTTGCTGATGCTTTGTTGAGCACAATGTGGTATTTATGCCACGCAATAAATCTGGTTTATTAAACTATTTGCATAAGCAAAATGTTCCTCGAACATGACGTCTGATTTAAGATATTCTCTTTCACTCTTAGAATTTGACAATCTGCTTGAGATTTTTCCTTATTCTGCTATGTTACTCTCAGTGCCTCTAGTCAGACTCCCTCACACTTGTTTATCTTTCTGTTTATTTCTGTGACTTTGATWCTCTCCCTGCTCTCTCCCTCTCTCGCTTTTYCCCCCCTTCTCTCTCTCAGACCCCCCACTCTACAGTAGTTTCCTCTGGATCTGCATATGAACAGGCACTCAGAAAATTCTTGCCAAGGATTTGGTTGACATGGCAACAGGGACAATAGATGGCCAGGGGGCCGGTCTCTCTGTAAAAGTCACAAAGAGGTTTAGGAGGGAAAAAATATGGAGTATAAATTGGTGAATAGCCACCAAGTCCACCAAACTGCCACCAGCCATCTTTCTTTTCCTTTTTTAATCATCCAAGCCAAGCCAAGGCAGTGTAAACTCCCTCTAGTGGTCAACAGTGGTCACACACAGCTGTGTACCACAACTGTGTCCTGTCCAGTGAGGATGAACTCAGCTTCAAGTGCAAACCCATCGAACCCATCTGCCCCCGAGTAAGTAAAAAACTATGGAATTCTGATACATAGTTAAGCAGGTACTAAATKACTTTGACAATAAAACAGTTACTGAACATCGGCTACAAATAGAAAGTAGTAGATTAAAATAAAATAAAAATAATAAAGAACTAAGAGAGAATGAGGGGTGTGGCCTACCTGATGTATCCCACCTGGGGCCTGTGGCTGAGCTGCCAGCGGTAAGATGTCTTGTCTCTCCAGCCAACGTTCCGTGGGTCCGACCACAGCAGCTTCACCTCCTCGTTGGTGTCCCCTGTGTGCCACAGGGCGTTACGCAGGTACTCACCAGGCCCTGTACGGGACTTCACTGCCTGTAGGGTAACAAGACAGAGAGAGAGAGAGTATGTTGTATATTCTGAACCCTGTAGTAGATTATTTYATATTTGACTGGATAACTATCAAAGGTTTTTACAATGCCACCACAACATGCTTTGTTGTACTTATATCCAACAGCAGAGTCTGTCTGAAGGTGATTCTCAGGAAGTGTTCCGATTCAGCCAAGGTTCTTATCAGTAGCACCACCTATAGGCTGCTGTGTTTGTGTCCCATCACTCACTTTGAGCTGYAGGCCAGGTTGGGCCACGGCCCTGAAGGGTGTCGACTGCCAGTAGGTCTGCTCTGTCTGTTTCCACATCACCACGTAGAAGGAAGAGGAGTCCTGGTAGCCGAAGATGAAGCCTGCATAGTCGTCGTCCGTCACCGTGTTGATGTGGAAGGTGCCCTCAAAGTCCACCCCGTTGAACGCTGTGTAGCCTGGGGGAGGTTATTACGTTGAGTCAGGTCAATTCAGTTCATTGGAATTTAAAAATGTATATATTTCTTTCCAGCACCTTTTCAATACACTGCTATAATGAAATCACTGTGTAGGCCTAAATAGGAGCAATTATATTTAGAGTACATACATCACAGGACTAGGACAAGAAGTAACAAACAACATAACCCATAACATCAACTTACCCACAGCTAAACCAGGATCACTGTTCATGGTCTGAACTATTTCCATGCCCTGCAATAAAAGAGGACTCGCTAAAATCAGAATCTGTATCCACAATGAATCACACACCTAATTGTTGAGTATTCCATAAGAACTTGACAAATATGCACAATGCAATATACCAGGCTTTAGACTGTAGTCAATGCACTAACATAGGCCAATTTATAATAACCATAATGGTGCTCCTTGTAAACTGATTTCAGAGTAGGAGGATAACCTTAAAGGGATATTTCAGCCTACGATCAAAGTTGTTCATGTGTTGAGCCAAAGAGGTCAAGGGTCACCTGATTGAGCACCACCCAATTGGGATCGATCTGGGCATCACCCTCTGGATCCAGAATGACTGTCTGATAGGCTCTGAAGTCTGTCAGTGTGACCTCTGAACTCTCAGGGCACACATCAATCAGATCCCAGACTGAATCGTTGTCAAAGTCGTTCTCACACACATCGCCCACCCCGTTACCTGGGAGAGGAGAGGGAGATGGCCGTATTAAGACAGAGGGGCACTTTTGAAGCATTTAGCAATGAAGATGTTTTAAAAAAGCTACAACTTGAACAGTGAACCTATCCCTTTAACGGTTGGTTACTGTTAAAGGGATAGTTCACTGTTCAAGTTTTAATAATGGTTGGTTACTGTTAGAATCTTTCTGGTTGGGATTGGTGATAAGTCTGCAGTTGTCTTGTACGTCTGGGAATCCGTCATTGTCATCGTCATCGTCACAGTCATCCCCAATGCCATCGTTGTCCGAGTCCAGCTGGGAGCTGTTGGGATGGTCAGGGCAGTTGTCCCTGGAATCCTGGTGACCGTCCCCATCCCTAGAACACACATAGACACATTGTAATTCAGTTCAACTCAAAGGATGGGATTTCATTCAAGACGTGCTCTAGCGCAGTGCACTAGACAACCAACAATGCGCCTTAGGCATTTTAAACAACGTTCATGGAGATCACATTCATGGTAAATGCTGCGCATGTCGGCTCAATCGTACATTACCTTTAAAAATCAGGTATAGTGTGCCTTGCATTGAATCCTGGCCCAAGTCATGTTATGTTCACTAATTTTGTTTGTACTGAAATAGTTAGCGTTTTTTTGATCACCTAGAAAACCACCATCCGGAAGGTCTAACAACTGCAGCACAAAAACATGCCCCAGCAGGTGTGTGTGTCTACTTGTAAATCCCAACAGTGACTGTGTGTTTTTGTGAATATGAGCGCAGCAGGTGTATGTATGTGTGTGTTAGCCACAGCAGGTGTAGCGCTGTGTGACACCTGTAGCAGTGTGAGTGCAATGTGTATGTGTTTGTGTGTAGGCGGGCGGGCGTGCGTGCATGTTGAAGTCAGAGACTCACGTGTCCTGGTCAGTGTCACACACATCCCCCACCAGGTCATTGTCAATGTCCGTCTAGGGGGAGAGGGTCAGAATAAACCAAAGACAAGACAAATGAGCAGCCTAAACCCTGTTTCAGCCAAGAGTGGCTGAATATCTTCTGTAGATCCACATTTTGGGAGTTGGGGGTGTGTGAAGGTTATTTTACCTGCATGGGGTTGCTGATCTCAGGGCAGCTGTCGCAGGCGTCTCCTACCCCGTCTCCATCCCTGTCTGTCTGCATGGGGTTGGGGACTCTGGGGCAGTTGTCTAGCACGTTGGGGATACCTGAACACCAGGGTAAGACAGGGGGCGACATGAGGGCCATCACCTAGTTGCAATGAGTGTAATGCCAACTTCAACTGCGGCCCACAAAGTTGTCTCCCAGACATCTTGCCGTTTATGTGTGAGTGAGTGTGTGACTGAAAGTGTGAGTGTGTGCGCACGCGCCTGTGTGAATACACACCATCTCCATCTATGTCATTGTCACAGGCGTCTCCTTGCCCGTTGCTGTCCGTATCCCTCTGGTCAATGTTAGGGACATTGGGACAGTTGTCACAGGCATCACCGAAAGAGTCTGTGTCTGAGTTCTGCTGATCTTTGTTGGGTTCTAGTCGACAGTTATCCTGCAAAATATAACAGTTATGGTCATGAGAAAAAATGAGAAACAATGACTTACAATCATACAAGTTATATTATCACACACATACACCCAGATACAATTACCACAGAGGGTCTGAGATGGAAACACACACACCTCCACATTCTTTGATGCCGTCCCCATCTGCGTCCTCGTCACACTGGTCTCCGATGCCATCGTTGTCTGCATCCTCCTGGCCTGAGTTGGGTGTGTAAACACAGTTGTCCTGTTTACAGTGCTTGTCATTGTCCATACAGGGCAGAGAGCGGTCTGGGTATCCATCAATGTCTGTGTCTGTGCCACAAGTGTTCCCGTTACCGGCCCAGCCAATGTTGCACTGGAGAATGGAGAAGGAGAGCATTTTCAACCAAACCTAAAGTACATCTATAAAGTAGTATACCGAGGCTGGCAGTATAGGGTAGTGTGGCTCCTCTGTTCCTGTCCAGGAGGGCAAAGGTAGTAAAAGACCACTGTTGCTTACCGCACAGGACACCTCTCCGTTCCGCTCTATGATGCAGTGGGCGTTGGCATCACAAGGGTTAAAGCTGAGTGTGGCACAGGACCTACGGGGCACGCAGCCCACTGTCTGGTTCCCCAGGTAACCCACCTTACAGCCACCACACCTGAACGAGCCCTGGAGAGATGGAGAGATGGAGAGAGATAGAGAGAGAGGAGAGAGAGAGAGAGAGAGGAGAGAGAGAGATGAAGAGAGAGAGAGAGAGAGAGAGAGAGAGAGGAGGACGGGGGAGAGAGAGAAGGAGAGGTTGGGGGTGAGAGAGGAGCAAGGGAGAGAGAACAGCTTTACTACAGAGCGGCTCTACAGTACTCTCACATGATCACAAGAGAGCGATGTCTCGTTTGTGAAGATTTGACGCTGTACATACATTGTAATAAACACATTTGAAAAGGGTTTCTACTTACGATGGTGTTGGTACACATGGAGTGGGGCACACAGGCGTTGGCAACTTCAATACACTCATCGATGTCTGCACACTCCTGTAGACAAAACCACAGCAAGGTGTGTGAGGAAGAAATAGGACAATAGGGAATTATGGATTATGACAGTAAGGAAAAAAGTGATAGTGTGTGTGTTTGTGTGTGTACCTGCTTGTGGTGGTTGGCGTACTCCAGTCCGACCCCAAAGACGGGTGGGCCCCAGAGACCAGGGGGGCAGAGTTCACAGCTGAAACCCTTCACTGTGTTTATACACGCACCTGGAGAGTAGCAGGGCTGGGCTATGGAACACTGAGACAAGTTAGAGAGACAGAGAATAGAAATAGAGAGAGAACAGAGAGAGTGGGGGAGTCGAGAGAGAAATAGACAGAGATAAGTGGTACAGTAGGGGCTCTTTGAAATAAGAGCCGTGCTGAGTACTTGAAGTGACTCTGTCTATTTTGACAACAGCTCAGCTGTCACCCTAAAAGCCTTGTCAATTCACATTTCATTCAACTGTGAGCTTGAGGCAGTGTAAAAAACACCATTTAAAACCCAGCCAGGCTAATTTCCATTTCCTGTCTGTTATTGTGTCATACCTCGTCAATGTCTTGGCAGTGGGTTCCGTTGCCCGTCAAGCCCTCCGGGCAGGGACCACAGCGGTACCCTGGGTAGTCAAAGGTCTCCATGCAGGACAGGCCCTTAAAACAGGGGTTGGGGGAGCAGCGGGAACGAGGGTCGTGGAAGCCTGGAGGTCAACACACCGTTGGTTTAGGTTTTGTATTTAAGAGCAAGACAAGAACAGGGAACATGAGATGGGTCAAATTTTTCAGTACACATAGTTTTTTTCCCATGGCTGTTCACTCACCACACACTTGGCACTCCAGAATGGTGTTCCTAATCAGGGACATCTCCTTCACCTGGAGGCATCAATGAAAATGCACAATCACATACAGTATGCAGACACACATACATGCTGCATGCATACACTTGTAGAAACACACACACACACACACACAACCCACCTGCTCTCTGATGTCCTCTCGCAGCTCTCCTAGGATCTGGTTAAAGATGATCAGCTGACCAATCAGAGCCTTTGTGTGGTCTCCTGACATACAATACCCACAGAATGCCCAATCATTGTCAAGTAAAGCCAACACACATTGCCATAAGACATTGATTTCACTGCATACTTGAAAAGAGACATTTGGATACACTCACCTAGAATGGAGTTCACTTCTGCAGTCGCACCGACTGTAAGAAGAGGAAAAGGACTTTTGGTTGAAACATGTTCCGGATACACATCTGATTAACCATTTTCATAACAGACTTCATCTTGGAAAGTCATATAGTGATTTTGGACACACCTGTGCTGTAGACTGATGAATCCCCCTGGAATGGACAGTCTGTCAGGGTACCTGCTTTGGCCACACTGCCCCCTAGCGCCATTTTGAGGGACTCCACAGCACCCTGTAATGGGAGAAGCTTGGATCACACCATGCTGTGGTTGAAGCTGCTATGATGATAGCATGATGATGATATGATATGATTAGATATGACAGCTGTTGCTATGGTTAAAGGTAGTCAAAGAGGACCACCTCTCAATTAAAAGTTGCCTCCACTCCTCGTCTGCTCCACTTCATCTACACTGATGTGAAAGACCTTGACAGGTGAAAGCTAATTTCCAGTAGGCATCCACCATATTGCTTCACCCTGTGTTTTAAATAAGTGCAGATTGAGGATAGGAGACGAGGAGAGCAAGCCACGTTGGGCTATTGAGATGAARCCCTGGCCCCTAGCTAAAGGGGCATGGGATTTACTTGGGACTTAGTGTCAGACTCAGTGCTCCTTGTCACCTGTAGCCTTGCGTAGGCCTTGAAGCCATTACGAATCTCCACCTTCTCCGCGGGGAGAGGGACCAATGGAGGGAGGCCCTGGCTGGAGTCAGCCAATCGACAATTGACGTAGAGCTCCAGGTGTAGGTTGTCTCTGCGCAGGCCTCCGATCCGGAGAATAATGGAGTGTGTGCGACCATCAGCCAGGTTTGTGCTCTGGAGGTTCACTGTGTGAATTCTGCCATCCTCCCTCACGTAACGCACCAAAGCTACGAGAGAGGGTAATACGAGAGAGGGTAATACGAGAGAGGGTAAGACGAGAGAGGGTAATACGAGAGAGGGTAATACGAGAGAGGGTAATACGAGAGAGGGTAATACGAGAGAGGGTAACAGGGAGAGAAAAACAAAAATTTAGGGATTTACTGAACAAGGAAAGGTAACTAATAACAGCAAAAGAAGAACACGGAGAGAAAATTCAAACGGATACAAAAAAGGGGGATGGAAAAAGGGAAACTTGATGGACAGATTGATATTCATGTGAACACTTTTAAATACTAAAGGTGGTTTGAGACTGAGTTAGTTGAATGCTCCGTCACAGAGAAACTGGGAAATTGTTAATTATGTTTTAGTCAGTGGGTGAGAGTGACAGTATCTAAGTACCTTTGTTGATCTTTCCCATGATGGCCAGCTCCAGATACTTCTTGTTCTCCTCTTTGCTGTAGATGCCCAGCAGCACCCCTCCCATCTTGGGAGGCAGGCGGAATGTGGACACGATGTAGATGTCACTGAGCACACTCATGGCACCTGTCACCTTCTCCACCGCAGACACACTGGTCTTGGAGTCCAGGGTTAGCATGTCAATGACTGGAGAGGGGGTGGGGAGAGAGCGATAATGAAGGAGAGAATGACAGAGATTGATAATGAAGAAGAGAGAGGGTATCTATCTACCATTTTCCCTGATCAAAGGCTCTCATCCAGTCCCATGATGACGCTTCACCTTTGACCCTTGCCCAGGTATATGAGGACAACTGTTGAGTGACTAGTTGACATCTCCGAAGCAACATCCAAATTACAAAAGCAAATCTGACTCTTATTAGAACCACATCCCTTATGAAGACTTCTTAAGAAACAAGTTTTACAAGTTATTTTATTTCACAAAAAAATTGTCCCAATCTACAGTTTACATGTCCGTTTAATAGGCAGATAGTACAGTGTTATAACATTGTAGGTTCAAATACATAGCACATATCAACTATTTTCTTACATTTACTTTCTCTTCCTATGACTTTGAATTTCCCTCTGTCTTTGTTGTCTTTCCTAGATTGTGCACCAATACAGAATTAATTTACTTCCATCAATTTTAGCAGTGGCATTCCTGAACATTATCACAGAGAACTTCATAGTGCCAAAAGTCAAAGCCCATGCTGACACATTGCTGGACATTAAAACCCAGGGGAAAACAAAAGAGAGAGGAATAAAAGGAGCAGGACTCCTGGCTGCTTTCTGGCTCTTAGTAAGAAGGCTTTCCCCTTCCTCCTTTTCTCTCTGCCTCCCTCTCTCTGCTATTATTTCTGACACATCCTCACCCGTTCACACACTGGTTTGGACAATGGGGTTTGGCAATGGTCAGGATTTCTGCCACAAGCAGGCTGTGAGCACTCAAGGGGGAAAGAGGGGAATAAGGGGAAAGTCAGCCAAGGAAGTCATAAAATAGTTGGCTTAGCACTTTCTCTGTTCCTGTCTATGTCAGAAAGAATACAAGTGGAGGAGACATGATCAGTTATGACATGTGGAAGGAAAAAACTGGTCATCTCAAAAAGAAAAGAGAGAGGAAATATGAAATAGAAATAATATGACATATTATTTGTGTAAGAAATGGAAAATAAATAACATAATTAACCAGCAGTGAAACAACCCCAACATAACCAAGATGAATGAGACAACAGATGATAGAAAGTAGCCTATAGAGATAAAACAGCACATTTCAAGCCATAAAGGTGAGAGACAAACGTTGCGCCCTGTGTGTGGTGTGTTTTACGCTCGAGTTAGAAATGGTTACAGGGCATTTCATTTTAAATATTATTACAGTTGTAACTAATATTTTCAGGATTATAATAACCATATCGAGTTTATGTGTCTATGGCAGAACAAAGTGAAGTCCAGACCAAAAATGCGAGCTTGTTTGAAATAACTGTCTGCATTCATTCATTTCGAAACACACTTCCCCTTAATTGAATTAGATGATTCACAAAATGCGCACTACTATGAGTTAGTTAGTATTATTTATTTTACCTTGCATATCTTGCTGATCCATTGGCTCACATGTTGCAACGAATAGAAATGTGGATAGAGCCAGAAAAGTTTGCACATCGCGCCTCGCACCCATGTCCCAATAAACGGTGTGTGAAAGTTGACAAGAAAGTCAACAGGAGTAAATAACTATCCACCGAGAGTCCAGTTTGATGTTGATGAATGGAGCTTAATTTCAAAGTGAACAAAAATAAGTCTGCAGGGTGAGTTGACCGCAGAATGTAGGTTTAAGAGCAGTTACAAATGTCGACTGGCTTCTTACGGGCGCGCTCCAGCCAAGTACCTCATCCGCGCAGAGTGGATGTGACAGTGAGCGAGGGAGTTCATTCGCCTGCTATGAACTGAGGCGTGCGGTGTTTCCAACTTTCTCAATTCTCATGTTATACAGACATAATATAGGCTGTGCCGGTAGTCTATATAGTAATTAATCTGATATAAAGTTATTTCCTTTGTTTAAGGTATAGCAGGGGTATTCAACTCTTACCCTATGATGTCCGGAGCCTGCTGGTTTTCTGTTCTAGCTGATAATTAATTGCACCCACCTGGTGTCCCAGGTCTATATATKCCCCTGATTAGAAGGGAACAATGAATGAACGCAGTTAGAACTGGCTTCGAGGTCCAGAGTTGAGTTTGAGGGGCATATGGCCTTAAGTAAGCGATGTACTTCAAACATATCAGACCAGGGCATTAAGATAAAAAAGGGGAAGGAACGAAGAACAAAACAGAAAAACAAACAAGATGTCATAAAATGGTTCACATGTGTTTCCATGATTGTAGGCTAAGTTCTACTAAGCTAACATCTGGAATTGTTTTAAGATGGTCATACCATGGATCATTTAGCTATTTGATTTTACATTTTAGGACCCTTTAGGTGGCCTATCAAAATAATAAATATTTTTGGGTTGTTGATAAAATAAAAATACTATAGGCCATAGAAAAGCATTGAATAACACATTCATAAATGGCAAATAGATAGTCAATAAATAARTAATAAGGAATAAGGTTTTGAAGTGTCTGTCCTATATCTAGGAGATAGAAGAAAGCTCATGAAATATGTTTTTTTTTTTGGACACTCCTTAAACTTTTTGGCACAAAACTACCTCCATACATTTGTATGCGATACTATGAAACAAGGGGTTGTAGGGCAAAACTACTTTAATGATTTTTTCATTGGCATGATTAGCAAACTTTGGCATGACATGCCAGCAACAAACGCTGACACTACACATCCAAGTATATCTGACCAAATGATGAAAGACAAGCATTGTAATTTTTAATTCCTTAAAGAAATTGTGGAAGAGGTGATTAATTTAATTTTTATTTTTCAACAATGACAAACCACCGGGGACTGACAACTTGGATGGAAAATTACTGAGGATAATAGAGGATGATATTGCCACTCCTATTTGCCATATTTTCAAGTTAATCCTACTAGAAAGTGTGTGCCCCCAGGCCTGGAGGGAAGCAAAAGGCATTCTGCTACCTAATAATAGTAAAGACCCCTTTACTGGCTCAAATAGCCAACCAATCAACCTGTTACCAACCCTTTGGAAACTTTTGGGAAAAATCATGTTTGACGAGATACAATGTTATTTTACAGTAAACAAATTGACAACAGACTTTCAGCACGCTTATAGGGAATGACATTCAACAAGCACAGCACTTGCACAAATGACTGATGATTGGCTGAGAGAAATTAATGATGAAAAGATTGTGGGGGCTGTTTTGTTAGATTTCAGTGCGGCTTTTTGGATTATCGATCATAGTCTGCTACTGGAAAAACGTATGTGTTACTGCTTTACACACCTTGTTATATTGTGGATAAAGAGTTACCTGTCTAACAGAACACATAGGGTGTTCTTTAATGGAAGCCTCTCCAACATAATCCAGGTAGAATCATGATTTCCCCAGGGCAGCTGTCTAGGCCCCTTACTTTTTTCAATCTTTACTAACGACATGCCAGTGGCTTTGAGAAAAGCCAGTGTGTTTATGTATATGGATGACTCAACACTATACACGTCAGCTACTACAGCAACTGAAATGACTGCAACACTTATCAAAAGAGCTGCAGTTAGCTTCAGACTGGGTGGCAAGGAATATGTTAGTCCTAAATATTTCTTAAACTAAAAGCACTGTATATGGGACAAATCATTCACTAAACCCTAAACCTCAACTAAATCTTGTAATAAATAGTGTGGAAATTCAGCAAGTTGAGGTGACTAAACTGCTTGGAGTAACACCGGATTGTAAACTGTCATGGTCAAAACATATTGATACAACAATAGCTAAGATGGGGAGAAGTCTGTCCATAATAAAGCGCTGCGCTACCTTCTTAACAGCATTATCAACAAGGCAGGTCCTACAGGCCCTAGTTTTGTCATACCTGAACTACTGTTCAGTTRAGTGGTCAGGTGCCACAAAAAAGGACTTAGGAAAATTGCAATTGGCTCAGAACAGGGCAGCACGGCTGGCCCTAGGATGTATACAGAGAGCTAACATTAATCATATGCATGTCAATCTATCCTGGCTGAATGTGGAGGAGAGATTGACTTCATCACTACTTGTATTTGTGAGAGGTATTGATATGTTTCAACAACTGGCGCACAGCTTGGACATCCATGCATACCCCACAAGACATGCCACATGAGGTCTCTTCACAGTCCCCAAGTCCAGAACAGACTTTGGGAGGTGCACAGTACTACATAGAGCCATGACTTCATGGAACTCTATTCCACATCAAGTAACTGATCCATCAGTAAAATGTGATACAAAAAAAAGAAAATACATCTTATGGAACAAGGGGGACTGTGAAGCAACACAAACATAGGCAGAGACACATGCATATACACACACAATAACATACGCACTAGACACACACGTACACATAGATTTTGTATTGTAGTTATGTGGTAGTGGCGGAGTAGGGGCCTGAGGGCATACAGTGTGTTGTGAAATCTGCGAATGTATTGTCATGTTTTTAAAATTGTATAACTGCCTTAATTTTGCTGGACCCCAGGAAGAGTAGCTGCTGCCAAGGGGATCCATAATAAAGACAAATACATGAGATTATTATGGATAACAGCGAGAATATTTTTATTTCTCTAACGGCAGTCAAGCTTTGATCATCATGTCACCAGAACAAGACCCTTGACATTTCTTGAAAAGGAGTATCAAGATCACCACACACTTTCATCACCCTGTGAAGTTCATCATAACTTATTTCATCTGTAGCCTACCTAATAAACTGCATGGTTTCGCAAGTCCTTAGTGGGAGGACCACACACCATATCAAAGCGTGACTCCAAGTTTACTTCAAAATAATTGTTATTAAATCAATATTTGCCCAAAAATGTGTTTCCACCACAATTTCTCRCATTATTAATTTTACAGACACAAAAAAATCCCACCATGTCTAATGAAGAAATTATCTGTTGACATTTATAAAATTATACTGAAACTTCCCGTTTCCATCACAGCTGTTATGATTTTTTTTATAGTATAACTTTACTTGCATAAAAACTGTGGATGCAAACATGGTTAATAATTGAAATAACAGTTAAATAAATTAATGTTGTTATTGAAAGTAGCACAAACCTTTGTAACTAAACTGAACAAAAATATAAACATAACATGTCAAGTGTTGGTCCCATGTTTCATGAGCTGAAATAAAAGATCCCATGAATGTACCATGCACACAAAAAAGTGTATTTCTCTCAAATGTTTTGAGCACATTTGCTTACATCCCTGTTAGTGAGCATTTCTCCTTTGCCAAGATAATCCATTCACTTGACAGGTGTGGCATATCAAGAAGCTGATTAAACAACAGGATCAGTACACAGGTGTACCTTGTGCTGGGGACAATAAAAGGTGCCGTTTTGTCTCACAACACATCGCCACAAATGTCTCAAATTGTGAGGGATCGTGCAATTGGAATGATGACTACAGGAATGTCCACCAGAGCTGTTGCCAGATAACTGAATGTTAATTTCTCTACCATAAGCCACCTCCAATGTAATTTTAGAGAATTTGGCAGTACGTCCAACTGGCCTCACAACCGCAGACCACGTGTATGGCTTTGTGTTGGCGAGCGGTTTGCTGACGTTGTGAACAGAGTGCCCCATGATGTTGGTGGGGTTATGGTATAAGCAGGCATAAGCTACGGACAAGGAACACAATTGCATTTTAGCGATGGCAATATGAATGCACATAGACACTGTGATGAGAGCCTGAGGCCCATTGTCGTACAATTCATCCTCCGCCATTACTTCATGTTTTAGCATGATAATGCACTGCCCCATGTCACAAGGATGTGTACACAATTCCTGTAAGCTGAAAATGTTCCAGTTCTTTCATGGCCTGCCTACTCACCAGAAATGTCACCCACTGAGCATGTTTGGGATGCTCTGGATTGACGTGTACGACAGCGTGTTCAAGTTCCCGCCAATATCCAGCAACTGGGATAACATTCCACAGGCCACAATCAACAGCCTGATCAATGTGAAGGAGATGTGTCGTGATGCATGAGGCAAATGGTGGTCACGCCAGATACTGACTGGTTTTCTGATCCACACTCCTACCTGTTTTTTAAGGTATCTGTGACCAACAGATGCATATCTGTATTCCCAGTCATGTGAAATTCATAGATTAGGGCCTAATGAATTTATTTAAATAGACTTTTTTCTTTATATGAACTGTAACTCTGTCAAATCTTTGAAATTGTTGCATTTCTATTTTTTCCCAGTATAAATGTGCACTCAAGAGCATGTCATTACCAAGTGTATTACTGCATGTGTACAAAGCACACATATCTTTTTTTAACACCAGTGTTAACAGAAGGCTACAGAAATGACTACATTCAACAAATATTTTGAATCTTTGTAAAATGGCCATTTCGCTTTCTCATGAAAAGGCTACATGAGTAAATCTTCTACATGCATAAAACTTCTCTCCTCAAGTCTCCAGCCCTCCTCCTTCTTTTCCTATCCCTCAGCTTGTGAAATGTTTTTGTTTGATTACTTATGAGTTGCCGGGGCAACTTGGGTTTAACAGCATGTGATGGAGAAAATATATTTCTCATACATTTTCTTTATTGGACCATGATGACAACTGGATAGGCCTATGCAAAATATAGACCCACTCATTGTTGCCACATTTCTGGATTGACACCTTTCCAACAAGCCTGTACTGTGTATGGTTTGGGATTCCAGTGTCTGGTTTTTCATATGGGTTTTCCTGAGAGGAAAATATGAGTGAATGTATTGAGTCTTATCCTGGTCGAGTTGAATATGTTATGACTCACCGTTATAGCACTATTTACCAAACTAAATCCAGCCGAATTTCTGACCTCTGTTCATTGTTGCAGATTGCGCACATGCAGTGTTGCGTTTTTTCCCTGCTCTTAAAACAATAATTCTTTCCCAGATCATTTTTCAAGGTCATTAAACTCAGCCCCTAGAGATGTCATTGAAAGCAGAGGGAGTTTCTTTTACTGGGGGTGTAGCTCTGTGATTGTTCCAAAACGCGTAAGGGGGAAGAAACGGGTGGATCTCAAATATAGCGATGCGGAAAGAGACGCGCATGCCACGCCACGCCCGCKAAACAAAACAAAAACCCTGCGTCAACATGAGCCAATGCGGAACTCCTTGCCGCTGGGGTCAACAGCAGATGTTGGTTAGGGGAAGGGTTAACAAATATGCTAAGTAGTTGCAAAGTAGCTAAAAAGTCGTAAGTAGTTGAAAAGTTGCTAAAATGCTAATATTGTCCGTGATGAGATTCGAACACCAACCAGATCCCAGAAATGTTTCATACACAGAAAATGCGTATTTTGTGCACAAATGTATTTACATCCCTGCTAGTGAGCATTTCTCCTTTGTCAAGATAATCCATCTGCCTGACAGGTGTGGCATATCAAGAGGCTGATTTAACAGCATGATCATGACACATGTGCACCTTGTGCTGGGGGCAATAAAAGGCCACTCTAAAATGTGCAGTTTTGTCACATCACAATTCCACAAATGTCTCAAGTTTTGAAGGAGCATGAAATTGGCATGCTGACTGCAGGAATGTCCACCAGAATTTTAGCCAGAGAATTTTATGTTAATTTCTCTACCATAAGCCCCATCCAATGTCATTTTAGAGAATTTGACAGAAACCGTCTAAGGGAAGCTCATCTATCTGCATGTTTGTCATCCTCACCAGGGTGACCTGACTGCCGTTTGGCGTCAAAACTGACTTCAGCTGGCAAATGCTCACATTCGATGGCCACTAGCTTGCTGGAGAAGTGTGCTCTTCAAGGATGAATCCCGGTTTCAACTGTAGCGGGCAGATAGCAGACAGCGTGTATGGTGTCGTGTGGGTGAGCGGTTTACTGATGTCAACATTGTGAACAGTGCCCCATGGTGGCGGTGGGGTTATGTCATGGGCAGGCATAAACTACAGACAACAAACACACTTGCATTTTATCGATTGCAATACATGTTGCAAGGATCTGTACACCATTCCTGGAAGCTGAAAATGTCCCATTTCTTCCATGACCTGCATACTCACCAGACATGTCACCCATTGAGCATGTTTGGGATGCTCTGGATCAATGTGTATGACAGAGTGTTCCAGTTCCCCCCAATATCTAGCAACTTCGCACAGCCATTAAAGAGGAGTGGGACAATGTTCCAAAGGCCACAATCAACAGCCTGATCAACTCTATGCGAAGGAGATGTGTTGCGCTGCATGAGGCAAATGGTGGTCACACCAGATACTGACTGGTTTTCCTGATCCACGCTCCTATCTTTTTTTAAGGTATCTGTGACCAACAGATGCATATCTGTATTCCCAGTCATGTGAAATCCATTGATTACAGTGTCTCCTGACCGCTCCTGTCTCAGCCTCCAGTATTTATGCTGCAGTAGTTTATGTGTCGGGGGCTAGGGTCAGTTGGTTACCTGGAGTACTTCTCCTGTCTTATCCAGTGTCCTGTGTGAATTTAAGTATGCTCTCTCTAATTCTCTCGTTCTCTCTTTCTCTCTGAAACCTGAGCCCTAGGACCATACGTCAGGACTACCGGGCATGATGACACCTTGCTGTCCCCAGTCCGCCTGGCCTTGCTGCTATTCCAGTTTCAACTGTTCTGCTGCGGTTACGGAACCCCTACCTGTCCAGACCTGCTGTTTTCAACTCTTAATGATCGGCTATGAAAAGCCAACTGAGATTTATTCCTGATTATTATTTGACCATGCTTGTCATTTTATGAACATTTTGAAAATCTTGGCTTCCTCTAATTTCTCCTTCTCTCTTTCTTTTCTCTGGAGGACCTGAGCCCTAGGACCATACGTCGGGACTACCGGCCGTGGTGACTCCTTGCTGTCCCCAGTCCGCCTGGCCTTGCTGCTATTCAGTTTCAACTGTTCTGCCTGTGTTTATGGAACCCCTACCTGTCCCAGACCTGCTGTTCAACAACTTAATGATCGGCTATGAAAAGCCAACTGAGATTTATTCCTGATTATTATTTGACCATGCTTGTCATTTATGAACATTTTGAAAATCTTGGCTCTCTCTAATTTTCTCTTCTCTCTTTCTTTCTCTCGAAGGACCTGGGCCTAGGACCATGCGTCGGGACTGCCGCCCGTGGTGACTCCTTGCTGTCCCCAGTCCGCCTGGCCTTGCTGCTATTCCAGTTTCAGCTGTTCTGCTGCGGTTATGGAACCGCCACCTGTCCCAGACCTGTTGTTTTTCAACTCTTGATGATCGGCTATGAAAAGCCAACTGAAAATTATTCATGATTATTATTTGACCATGCTTGTCACTTATGAACATTTTTGAAACATCTTTGGCAATAGTTCTGTTATAATCTCCACCCGGCACAGCCAGAAGAGGACTGGCCACCCCTCATAGCCTGGTTCCTCTCTAGGTTTCTTCCTAGGTTTTGGCCTTTCTAGGGAGTTTTTCCTAGCCACCGTGCTTCTACACCTGCATTACTAGCTGTTTGGGGTTTTAGGCTGGGTGTCTGCACAGCACTTCGAGATATTAGCTGATGTACGAAGGGCTATATAAAATAAAATTGATTGATTAGGGCCTACTGAATTTATTTCAACAGACTGAGTTCCTTATATGAACTGTAACTCAGTAAAATCTTAGAAATTGTTGCATTTATATTTTTGTTCAGTGTAATTTGAGTGTCCCCTCAATATGGGTCCATCCTCATCTTTACACCCCACATCCTCATTTTGACATATATTTATTGTATCTGGTCCTGAGGGCAGCTTCGCCTCGAGGGCAGAAACAAATGTGTTTGGTTAAGTTTAGGCAAGTAATCCTAATTGGTTAAGGTTAGGCAGGTTCAGGGGGTTGGATTAAGTTTAGGCAAGAAATGTTTAGGGTTAAGGTKWATGGCAACCTGTGTGTAACATTAGTTCTGCCATCAAACCAAGATTGAATAAGGTTAATAACTCTGTTAACAATTGCATTACAAATTTACATACCATAAATGATTTCTCTCCAACAGGCTACCTTTATTAAGAAATTGAAAAATACAAAGTCAAAGAGCTTCTTGCAACTCTGAATTAGACAATAATGTAACCCTGTATGGCTGGAGATCAACAGTAGCCTATCATCCTAAAGCACGGGAAGCCTTTACACAGCGAGCAGATGTATTGGAACATTAAAGTGATTTATTGAACTTCCCTGTTTCTTTTATTGAATGATGCTTTGACTTGCTGCAATGCAGGAATAGGGCCAGCAGTCTTCACTATAGCACACATTATGCACATGTTGTTTGATTTTGAAGCGGCCCTGAAACATTTAAAATGCCCCAAACTTCAGGCCCTCAATACCATGGTAGGTGAAAAAGTATAAAAGAGTTCTCAGCCTGACAAGCAATAATATGAAAAGGACATAAACCAAGAAGTCACCCCTTCATTTCCTCTGTTGAAATTATTATTATTTGAAACATCTAGACTTAGATGGTGGTTATTTTGGCAAGTGTTCAGAAAGAATGTGCTAATGCTACTAAGAATCCAGTAACAATTACATTTTCATGAATGCTACCTGGGATTTGTTCCCCCAATAATACAACTTACACATAAAAGTATTATCATTTGGATAAGATAAAGCAAAAGGAAATTGAGAAAAGCAAAGCAATGTCATGATTTGGATCTATGATTATCGTGCAATGACAGAGTCAAAATAAAGCAGAGAAAACATCCAAACATTCTCCAAGTAAAACATCGAAGCACTCTTGGTGAGCTTTGAAGCATCTTAATGCATATTTCCACAGTGTTCCTCCTCCTCTTCATCATACTCTACTGCTTTGGCCCAATCAAACACCACCCCCTTGCCCCTTCTTCGTATTGACTCCAGGATCTGAAGGGATGGTGAGGCATCAGCAGTAGAGTAAACCTTCCACCTAGTCTAGAAGGCTAACTGGAGTTTCTGCCATATTGGTTAACACCTTTCCAGTCATTCCAGACTGCTGAGGGAGCGTCAACGAAGAATTAGGAATAGACACAGGAGATCAGTTTTGAATTGCAGCCGTCTCCTCCTCCCCATCCTCAGCCCTCCTCATCCTCCTCCTCGTTGGAGGATAGTGACCTGAGACCTGGGGAACGGTGGTCTAGTGCCTCCTGCTGGACGTGTTGAATAGCCACAATGCAGGTGAGGAGGGTGTAGTTCAACATGGCGCCCAGGGCCACCAGGACTGACAGCAGCAGCTGCTTGCGCCTCTTACCAGGCTCGTTATCAGCGTCACCCCCTTCAGGCTGGGAGGACACCTTGCGACTAAAACCTTCTGCACAAAAGATAAACAAGAAAAAGTGTGAGACATAATTCAAAAGTTAAACAACAATAGCAAGTTATATAATAGATATCATTGAAGACAATATCATACTGCATGTACAGTATGTTATGTGGTCCTACACCACATCCCTCACTGGGGAAGTAGACCGCCAGGATGTTGGAGCAGAAGTGGCTCAGTTGTCCAGTGACTTGAGGTGCTGCTGGAGTCTTCCATTGGGCAGTTTCATCTTCAGGATGGGCACCAAGTAGCCAAATACAAAAGCATCCAGAGATGAAGGTCTGGAGGGAACAGTGTCATGTAGTTTGAGATGCATAGGGATGCCATGCAAGTGAATTAAGTTGAGGTGCTGAATTCCCAGTTTAATGTATTGAGGTAGAACTTCTCTGTGTGGACTTACGAGTCTCCGAAGAAGAACTTGTTTGAGCCCAGCCACTGCGAGAGAAGGTTCATATACTCCATAGCATTGCGGTACAGCTGGAGAGAGAAAGGTGTTGACAAACCGACATCAGGCCAAATTCCCCAAAATTTTGAATCATGATATATTCCTTATTATAAACTGGGTGGTTCAAGTCCTGAATGCTGATTGGCTGACAGCTGTTGTATATCAGACCGTATACCATGGGTATGACAAAACATGTATTTTTACTGCTCTAATTACGTTGGTAACCAGTTTATAATAGCAATAAGGCACCTCGGGGGTTTGTGATACATGGCCAATATACCACAGCTAAGGGCTGTGTCCAGGCACTCCATGTTGCATCGTGCTTAAGAACCAGTGACGGATTGAGGCATAGGCGACATGGGCAGCCGCCCAGGGCGGCATCTTGCCTGGGGTGGCATGGGGAACCCGGACAATTTTCCAAAAAATTAAAACAATTAAAAGTTCCGAATGGTGACATTTGCGCAATTGGTTTTCTATCGCTCATTTGCAATTCACGTAAATGATATCATGTCACCGTGTGGCACTGTGGGTCAATTAACCTTGTCGGAGTGGGCGCCCTGATTCTAGTTTGTGAGCTAGGCAGGCTACTTACTGCCTGGGAAGGTCTCACACACAGAAGTACGAGATGGGGAGGGGACGGGGGTAGGTTAACCTCAGGTTTCCCCACTGGAAGCCCGAGGTAGGGGGAGCGGGGCAATCTATMAAATAACGCACCTCTAACTTTGTACAGTACTAATGCAATTAGTAATGCATTTAGTTGTGCAATTTAGTTTGTGTGTTTCTTGTTTGAAGTGCAATAGTGTAATAATCAGCTTCTCTTCTTCATAAGTGTATAATTCTATTTGTATGATATAGGATTTGTGCAATTTAGTTTTATTTGTGTGTTTTTTGTTAGCAATAGGGTAATAGTGTAATAATTAAATTCTCTTTTTTATTTGTATTTAAATGCTACAATTTCTTTCTATTTGTCTCTGTTACTTATTTATRAGTCTTATTTTTGTATATATATTCATATAGTTTTAAATGTTATGATTATTTATTTGTGTTGTTCCAAATGTCTGAATAAAAATTACAGTTAGTGCAGAATGGTGATTTTTTTTAGGGGGAGGTCTTTAACCATTTCAATTCTTTAGCCATTACAAGACTGAAAAAAAGGTACCCTGGACCAGAGCCGTGTATTTAGGTAAGGCTTTGCCCTGGACCAGCGCTTTGGGAAACAAGTCAAGTTCCCATGGCAACCCTATAAACCATTACATCATCACAGGGAGCAATGATATCTGAAGCATGCGTCAGCTCAGCTATGGAGGCAAGTCCAATGTTCACACCTCTCTCAGCACATGGTTTAATCACAGCGTAACACCCCCAAATGGCCCTATTCACACATCATTMTTTTTTGTTTGTTGATAGCCTATCCCAATTCACACACCTGGAATGTTATGGCCATTTTTAGGTGTTTTTAATGAAAAGTAGTAGTCTAACTTGCTAACGGCAGTGGTATATTTAAATGCATGTTGTACAAGACCAAWCTGGACAAGAACTCAAAACCAAAACATGTGGTTGGCACTCAGGAAATAGTCTTGAGCCTATTTTTTAATTTAGAAAATTGTTTATTGCTTTTTACTGTGCACAGGCGTTTCAGCATGGATTCTTTCCTCGATGCATGACTGCATGAGTGCCAACCGCATATTTTGGTGTCAGGTGAGATTTTTGCAGAGTGATGCGTCCTCAATAATATATGTAGATAAGGTTTTTCCTTCATACAATAAAAAAATAAAAATAAAATAATAATAATAAATCATCCCAATGTTATTTTTTACATTAAGAATTCTGTATAAACAATATAAATGAAATGGTACCAATAYAGTATGCCCCCCCATACTAGACTGGTTGCAAAGGGCACCATAATAAAATGTAATTTGGAAAGATTAGAAAGACTATTAAAACAACAGTTGCCTTGGGTGTACCTACCCTACATCTTCCATCTCCCCCTCCACTCACCTCCTTCTCCAATTCCTCCCCTGCTGTCAACTCTTCATCTCCCCTGACCAGCCTCAGCCTCTCCAGCTGCTGGCGCTGAATGCTGCCGGGCAGGAAGAAGTTCAGGGGGAATGGGGCGTGCTTCGCGTGCCACCGCCGAGTCACATCCACATAGTTCTTAGGGTCAATCCACTGAGTATAGACCTAGACCAGAAAGAGAGAGAAGCACAAAAGTGTGAAAGAGATGCAAACAGGCTTCCACAAGCTAGAGGTAATGACATAGTAGTTACTATGAATTAGAATCCTTAGGATATTCAAATTATTTCAAACAGACACAAAATACAGCAGTTGAGATAGACATTTTGGCATTGAGAGCACAGTGGCTGTTTATCTCACTTCAAAGTGCTGCAGGAAGCCACAGGTTGTTCCATGTTGACACGGTTCTGCTGGCACAGGAAACAACGTTTGAGGTATTTTTTATAGGACACAATGAAGCACCAGGTATAATTACCTACAATCTTTCTAGCGAGACAGAGAGTTATGTGACAAAATAAAATAAATTAAGCAAATTCTARTAACTTTTTGCCATAATCGGAGTGATGTGGCACAACCCAGTCACTAGTGCACAACTAGTGACATCTTCCACGTCATCTCATTCTTGCAGAAATGTCTTCTACAACCTCCTCACTCATTCTCTCCACATACACACGCTCTTTCTCATTCCCTTCAGCCCCCTCCCTATCTGTCTTGTTCWCTTTGAGTAACAGTGATCCTCACCAGAGCTGGCATCAGTTTTTCCTCCAGGAGTGAGACGAAGGCCAGAGCGTCTGCTCCCTCTTTGGCAGACAGGTTCGAAGTCGGCATTGTATTTCTGAAAGATAGGATCATATCACAACACACTTCAGGAGATTCATCACCTTTCACGAACATCACCGACAGGATTCACGGACCACAACATTTTAAACCAGTCTCGCTGTCGTCAGGTATTCAAAATAGTTTTTAAAGCCCTTCTGGAACAATACCATGAGCCGCCTTAGGCCGATTACACCATTAGCACTTTCTGTGTTTTCCAAAAACTCCTTCAAAAAACTAAAAAGCTACCTCTAAATGAAGGCCTTTATGGGATTCCTGGCAGTCTAGGTGTTCTGGGTCAAGTGTTTTCCATCTAACCTCATGACTGCGGGGCAGTCAGTCTGAAATGGTGCATGCTGGGATCAAGAAGAACTCAACATGATTGGAAATCTAAGAGAGGTTCTCTCCCTCCCTCGCTCCCTCCCTTGCTCTGGAGGGTAAAATARGCCGTTTTTGACTGACTTTGGGAGGTTTGTCYGGAAACCCCACCATCCTTACCCCTTTACTGTCTAATCCTTTGGGATGATCTCACCAGGGTTTCCTCCATGTTCGCTCACATTGACACCACCACAGCACTTATCAATCTGCTTTGCATTGTGGTTTCTAACATCCCTACTGCAGTAGCTCACAACCCACCTACCACAGTCAGGGGGCAGTTATTATCTTGGCTAATGGGTTCCATCTGGGCATTAGCTAAAGTGTGCATTTAATTGAGCTTGAGGGATGGGAGGAAAGATCATAGGAGACATTGCTTTTCTCAATGGGAAATCGGGTCATAGGAAATGTTGTGATGAGAATCGATCAGTAGTTTTGAATTCAGGGGCCATAATTCACTTTAAGAAAGTGTGGAACAGAGCATGGAGCAGCTCTTTCAGACAAAGCAGAGGACTGTGCTGTACATGAGCAGGCGGTCTCTCGGTCACCTGTTTCCTGAGGTGGATGATGATGTCACTGGGCCGAGAGAGGCTCCCATTCTCGCTGGTCTTCAGGGCAGGCAGGGAGCCTACCAAAGGGGAAAAATGCATCATAAAGACAGGCACCTCACAACACCACTCATTAACAGCCACTGTTAATGTGACCATTACAGACCGATGGAGAGAGAACAGGAGAGTGGGATAGAGAGAAAATGTAGAGATGAAGAATAGAGAGAAAAGGMAGAGGAGAGCCATTGGTGAAGAGAGGGAAGACATTAAGTCTGGAAAGTAAGAATCAAGAAAAACATACTATACAGATGGAGAAATAATGTAGTAAAAGAGAAAGGAATAACAAATAAGAACAAAGTGAAATGAAGGAGCTATTTTCTGCCCATATTATAGAGAGCACATTTTCCTTCCATTCCATTTATTAGTCTCCCTGTGTTCCCTTTGATTATAGGAGAATATGCCTATTTCTGAAGTGAATTAATGCAGCCATGTTTCTCGAGTTGAGACAACAAAAAATTAAAGGATCTAAAAACGAAAGACAAGACATCTTACCAGTGGGACTTCTCCAGGGGTTGCCGATCTTGTGAAGTTTGCAAACTTTGCATAAGCCTGAAGTAAAGGGAGACGATTAACAGATTAACGCTGAGCTAAAACATGTTGAGCCAGACATACCTTAGTTTCCACAGCCTTGTATAATTATATATATATTTTTAAACAGGCCAAATACCCCAGGAAGCATCCGAGCTGGGCCCAAAATAATTCCACTAACATAAAGGGAGGGGTAGGGAGGCATTAACACCTCAATTAAGGCAGACCCTTAGGACCCAATAGACAGTGTGTAAAAACAAACAGCAAGCATCTAAACAACATGACTGTGGGATAGGCTGCCTAACTCTAGACACCACAGACACCAGGCTATACTCGATAACCTTTAGCACCACAGCAAAGTCTGGCCTACCCCGGCCAAACCCTAACCCGACGACGCTGGGCCAATTGTGCGCCGCCCTATGGGACTCCCAATCTCAGCCGGTTGTGATACAGCCTGGAATAAAAACCAGGGTCTGTAGTGATGCCTATACCACAGATGCAGTGCCTTAGACCGCTGCGTCACTCAGGAACCCCAAAGACAAAACACCCGGAACAAAAAAAAGGATGAAATTAAAGGTTGACACTAGGAATGAGACATTGAGCCTTCTGAAAAGGATAGGAAAAAAAACTTTGCGCAGTTGCAATTAATTATATATAATCAAATAAAATAATTAATTATTTGTAAAAACCTGTCCCTAATCCGTGTGGACGGATATAAACATCGGTAGATGTAACAATGTACAGTTGAAGTCGGAAGTTTACATACACTTAGGTTGGAGTTATTAAAACTCGTTTTTCAACCATTCCACAAATGTCTTTTTAACAAACTATAGTTTTGGCAAGTCGGTTAGGACATCTACTTTGTGCATGACACAAGTAATTTTCCCAACAATTGTTAACAGACAGATTATTTCACTGTATCCAATTCCAGCGCGGTCAGAACTTCACATACACTAAGTTGACTGTGCCTTTAAACAGCTTGGAAAAATCCAGAAAATTATGTCATGGCTTTAGAAGCTTCTGATAGGCTAATTGACATAATTTCAAATCAAATCCAATTTATTTGTCACATACACATGGTTAGCAGATGTTAATGCGAGTGTAGCGAAATGCTTGTGCTTCTAGTTCCGACCATGCAGTATATCTAACAAGTAATATAACCTAACAATTTCACAACAACTACCTTATACACACAAGTGTAAGAGATGAATTGTCACGTCCGTCGTAAGGAGGAGGAGACCAAGGCGCCAGCGTGATATGAATACATCTTCTTTAATATACGAAGAACACTAAACAAACTAACAAAATGAACGTGAAGCTATAATAACTGAGTGCTGACATGCAACTACACATAGACAATAACCCACCAAAACCTAAATGGAAAATGGCAACATAAATAGGATCCCCAATCAGAGACAACGATAAACAGCTGTCTCTGATGGGAACCAATTCAGGCCACCATAGACCATACAATATGCCAGACAAACGAACACCCTAGACATACAAAAACCTAGACAGGACAAACAAGCATACCCACCCTCGTCACACCCTGGCCTGACCAAAATAATACAGAAAACATAGATAACTAAGCTCAGGGCGTGACATGAATAACGAATATGTACATAAAAATATATGAATGAGTGATGCCCGAACAGCATAGGCAAGATGCAGTAGATGGTATAGAGTACAGTATATACATATGAGATGAGTAATGTAGGTATGAAAACATTATATAAAGTGGCATTGTTTAAAGTGGCTAGTGATACATTAGTTTAATTACATCAAGATGGCAAGATGCAGTAGATGTAGTATAGCGGTACAGTGTATACATATGAAATGAGTAATGTAGGGTATGTAAGCATTATATAAAGTGGCTAGTGATAAATTGATTACATCAATTTTTCCATTATTAAAGTGGCTAAGTGAGTCAGTATGTTGGCAGCAGCCACTCAATGTTAGTGATGGCTGTTTAACAGTCTGATGGCCTTGAGATAGAAGCTTGTTTTTCAGTCTCTCGGTCCTCGCTTTGATGCACCTGTACTGACCTCGCCTTCTGGATGATAGCGGGGTGAACAGGCAGATGGCTCGGGTGGTTGTTGTTCTTGATGATTTTTTGGCCTTCCTGTTATATCGGGTGGTGTAGGTGTCCTGGAGGGCAGGTAGTTTGCACCGGTGATGCGTTGTGCAGACCTCACTACCCTCTGGAGAGCCTTACGGTTATGTGCGGAGCAGCTGCCGTAACAGGCGGCAACTGCTTTGAGTCAATTGGAGGTGTACCTGTGAATGTAGACCTCAGACAAAAAAAAATGTAGACCTCCACAAGTCTGGTTCATCCTTGGGAGCAATTTCCAAACGCCTGAAGGTACCACATTCATCTGTACAAACAATAGTACGCAAGTATTAACACCATGGGACCACGCAGCCGTCATACCGCTCAGGAAGGAGACTGTTCTGTCTCCTAGAGATTAACGCACTTTGGTGCGAAAAGTGCCAATCAATCCCAGAACATCAGCAAGGAAGAAGCCACTGCTCCAAAACCGCCATAAAGAAAGCCAGACTACCGTTTGCAACTGCACATGGGGACAAAAATTCTTACTTTTTGGGAGAAAGTCCTCTGGTCTGATGAAACAAAAATAGAACTGTTTGGTCATAATGACCATCGTTATGTTTGGAGGAAAAAAGGGGAGGCTTGTAAGCCAAAGAACACCATCCCAACCGTGAAGAGATGGGGGTGGTAGCATCATGTTGTGGGGGGCTTTCTGCAGGAGGGACTGGGTGCACTTCACAAAATAGATGGCATCATGAGGTAGGAAAATGATGTGGCTATATTGAAGCAACATCTCAAGACATCAGTCAGGAAGTTAAAGCTTGGTCGCAACTGTGTCTTCCAATTGGACAATGATCCAAGCATACTTCCAAAGTTGGGCAAAATGGTTTAAGGACAACAAAGTCAAGGTATGGAGTGGCAATCACAAAAGCCCTGACCTCAAACCTATAGAAAATGGTGTGGGCAGAACTGAAAAAGTGTGTGCAAGCAAAGAGGCCTAAAACCTGACTCAGTTACACCAGCTCTGTCAGGAGGAATGGGCCAAAATTCACCCAAATTATTGTCGGAAGCTACCCGAAACATTTGACCCAAGTTTAACAATTTAAAGGCAATGCTACCAAATACTAATTTGAGTGTATGTAAACTTCTGACCACTGGGAATGTGATGAAATAAATAAAAAGCTGAAATAAAATCATTCTCTCTACTATTATTCTGACATTTCACATTCTTAAAATAAAGTGGTGATCCTAACTGATCCAAGACAGGGAATTTTTATTAGAATTAATATGTCAGGGATTGTGAAAAACTGAGTTTAAATGTATTTGGCTATGGTGTATGTGTCAGAGTCTATTCTAAAAGATAGTGAAGGAGTCAGGCGCGCAGACACAGGTAAGAGTAACAATCACTGATTTAATCAATCCAAAATGTAACAAAATCCCGTTCCAAACAGGACAAAAACACGACTCAAAATACAACACACCGGAACACAAGAAAGACAATCACGCACAAAACAGAAAGGGAAACCAGAGGGTTAAATAAGGAACATAATTATGAGATGGGAACCAGGTGTATAAACAACAAAACAAAATAAAAAATGAAACATGGATCGGTGGCGGCTAGAAAGCCGGTGACGTTCGACGCCGAACACCGCTCGAACAAGGAGAGGGAACAACTTCGGTGGAAGTCGTGCAGTACCCCCCCCCCCCCCCCCCCCCCTTGACGCGCGGCTCCAGCTCGCCGCGCCGACACCGGGCCTTGGGGACGACCCGGGGGGACAGACGCAGGGCGATCCGGATGGGTCGGGTGAAATTCCTGGAGTACACGATTGTCCAGGATAGTCCCCCACCAGTACCCAGCATCTCTCCCTCCGGGCCGTACCCCTCCCACTCCACGAGGTACTGAAGGCCTCTCGCCCGACGCCTTGAGTCCATGATGGCTCGCACAGTATACGCCGGGGCCCCCTCGATGTCCAGAGGGGGCGGAGGAACCTCCCGCACCTCAGACTGCTGGAGCGGACCAGCCACCACCGGCCTGAGGAAAGACACATGGAACGAGAGGTTAATACGGTAATCAGGGGGGAGCTGTAACCTATAGCAAACCTCGTTCAGTCTCCTCAGGACTTTGAATGGTCCCACAAACCGCGGACCCAGCTTCCGGCAGGGCAGGTGAAGGGGCAGGTTTTGGGTCGAGAGCCAGACCCGATCCCCCGGTGCATACACCGGAGCCTCACTGCGGTGGCGGTCGGCACTCATCTTCTGTCGCCTGATGGCCCTTTGCACATGTCTCCTCCGAGTGCCGAAACCATTCATCCACCGCAGGAGCCTCGATCTGGCTCTGATGCCATGTTGCCAGGACCGGCTGGTAACCTAGCACACACTGAAAAGGTGACAGGTTAGTGGAGGAGTGGCGGAGGGAGTTTTGAGCCATCTCTGCCCAGGGGAGAAACATCGCCCACTCCCCCGGCCGGTCCTGGCAATAGGACCGCAGAAACCTACCCACCTCCTGGTTGACTCTTTCCACCTGCCCGTTGCTCTCAGGGTGAAAACCTGAGGTAAGGCTGACCGAGACCCCCAGGTGCTCCATAAACGCCCTCCAGACTTTAGACGTGAATTGGGGACCCCGATCAGAAACTATATCCTCAGGCACCCCGTAGTGCCGGAATACGTGGGTGAACAGGGCCTCCGCAATCTGTAGAGCCGTAGGGAGACCGGGCAAAGGAAGGAGACGGCAGGACTTAGAAAACCGATCCACAACGACTAGGATCGTGGTGTTACCCCGCGAGGGTGGAAGATCCGTCAGGAAATCCACCGAGAGGTGTGACCAAGGTCGTTGTGGAACAGGAAGGGGTTGTAATTTCCCTCTGGGCAGGTGTCTAGGTGCCTTGTACTGTGCGCACACCGAACAGGAGGACACATAAACTCTCACGTCCTTGGCTAACGTGGGCCAGCAGTACTTCCCAGCAAGACAGCGCACTGTCCGACCGATGCCAGGATGACCAGAGGAGGGTGAAGTGTGGGCCCAGCAGATCAAACGATCGCGGACATCGAACGGAACATACTTACGCCCAACCGGACACTGGGTAGGAGTGGGCTCTGAACGTGACGCCCGTTCAATGTCCGCGTCCACCTCCCACACCACTGGTGCCACCAGGCAAGAAGCTGGAATAATGGGAGCGGGATCTGCGGACCACTCCTCTGTGTCATATATCCGGGACAGTGCGTCTGCCTTAACGTTCTGGGAACCTGGTCTGTAGGAGAGGATGAAAGAAAAGCGGGTGAAAAACATGGCCCACCTTGCCTGGCGAGGGTTCAGTCTCCTCGCTGCTCGAATGTACTCCAGATTGCGGTGGTCAGTCCAAATGAGAAAAGGGTGTCTGGTCCCCTCAAGCCAATGTCTCCACGCTTTCAGAGCCTTGACAACAGCCAACAACTCCCGGTCCCCCACATCATAGTTTCGCTCTAGTGGCGTAGTGGCGTACCCAAGCACTGAGACAGCACAGCCCCTATCCCTGCCTCGGACGCATCCACCTCAACTATGAATGCTAAGGAGGGATCAGGATGAGCCAGCACGGGAGCCGAGGTAAACAGAGCCTTCAGGTGACCAAAAGCCCTGTCCGCCCCAGCTGACCACTGCAGTCGCACCGGTCCCCCCTTCAGCAGTGAGGTAATGGGAGCCGCTACCTGACCAAAACCCCGGATAAACCTCCGGTAGTAGTTGGCAAACTCTAAAAACCGCTGCACCTCCTTTACCGTGGTTGGAGTCGGCCAATTACGCACGGCTGAAATGCGGTCATTCTCCATCTCTACCCCTGACGCGGAAAAGCGGTACCCTAGGAAGGAGACGACTGTTGGAAGAACAGACATTTCTCAGCCTTGACGTACAGCTCATCTTCCAACAGTCGACCAAGCACCCTGCGTACCAGGGACACATGCTCGGCGCGTGTAGGGGAGTATATTAGAATGTCATCTATATACACCACTACACCCTGCACGTGCAGGTCCCTGAAAATCTCATCTACAAAGGATTGGAAGACTGATGGAGCATTCAGTAACCCGTACGGCATGACGAGGTACTCATAATGCCCAGAAGTGGTGCTAAATGCTGTCTTCCACTCATCTCCCGCCCGGATACGCACCAGGTTGTAAGCGCTCCTGAGGTCCAATTTTGTGAAGAAGCGGGCCCCGTGTAATGACTCGGTCATACTGGCTATGAGCGGTAGCGGGTAACTGTATTTTACCGTGATCTTATTTAAACTTCGATAATCAATACACGGCGCAAACCTCCATCCTTCTTCTTCACAAAAAAGAAACTCGAGGAGACAGGTGAGATGGAAGGCNAGAGGAGAGCCATTGGTGAAGAGAGGGAAGACATTAAGTCTGGAAAGTAAGAATCAAGAAAAACATACTATACAGATGGAGAAATAATGTAGTAAAAGAGAAAGGAATAACAAATAAGAACAAAGTGAAATGAAGGAGCTATTTTCTGCCCATATTATAGAGAGCACATTTTCCTTCCATTCCATTTATTAGTCTCCCTGTGTTCCCTTTGATTATAGGAGAATATGCCTATTTCTGAAGTGAATTAATGCAGCCATGTTTCTCGAGTTGAGACAACAAAAAATTAAAGGATCTAAAAACGAAAGACAAGACATCTTACCAGTGGGACTTCTCCAGGGGTTGCCGATCTTGTGAAGTTTGCAAACTTTGCATAAGCCTGAAGTAAAGGGAGACGATTAACAGATTAACGCTGAGCTAAAACATGTTGAGCCAGACATACCTTAGTTTCCACAGCCTTGTATAATTATATATATATTTTTAAACAGGCCAAATACCCCAGGAAGCATCCGAGCTGGGCCCAAAATAATTCCACTAACATAAAGGGAGGGGTAGGGAGGCATTAACACCTCAATTAAGGCAGACCCTTAGGACCCAATAGACAGTGTGTAAAAACAAACAGCAAGCATCTAAACAACATGACTGTGGGATAGGCTGCCTAACTCTAGACACCACAGACACCAGGCTATACTCGATAACCTTTAGCACCACAGCAAAGTCTGGCCTACCCCGGCCAAACCCTAACCCGACGACGCTGGGCCAATTGTGCGCCGCCCTATGGGACTCCCAATCTCAGCCGGTTGTGATACAGCCTGGAATAAAAACCAGGGTCTGTAGTGATGCCTATACCACAGATGCAGTGCCTTAGACCGCTGCGTCACTCAGGAACCCCAAAGACAAAACACCCGGAACAAAAAAAAGGATGAAATTAAAGGTTGACACTAGGAATGAGACATTGAGCCTTCTGAAAAGGATAGGAAAAAAAACTTTGCGCAGTTGCAATTAATTATATATAATCAAATAAAATAATTAATTATTTGTAAAAACCTGTCCCTAATCCGTGTGGACGGATATAAACATCGGTAGATGTAACAATGTACAGTTGAAGTCGGAAGTTTACATACACTTAGGTTGGAGTTATTAAAACTCGTTTTTCAACCATTCCACAAATGTCTTTTTAACAAACTATAGTTTTGGCAAGTCGGTTAGGACATCTACTTTGTGCATGACACAAGTAATTTTCCCAACAATTGTTAACAGACAGATTATTTCACTGTATCACAATTCCAGYGGGTCAGAACTTCACATACACTAAGTTGACTGTGCCTTTAAACAGCTTGGAAAAATCCAGAAAATTATGTCATGGCTTTAGAAGCTTCTGATAGGCTAATTGACATAATTTCAAATCAAATCCAATTTATTTGTCACATACACATGGTTAGCAGATGTTAATGCGAGTGTAGCGAAATGCTTGTGCTTCTAGTTCCGACCATGCAGTAATATCTAACAAGTAATATAACCTAACAATTTCACAACAACTACCTTATACACACAAGTGTAAAGGAATGAATTGTCACGTCCGTCGTAAGGAGGAGGAGACCAAGGCGCAGCGTGATATGAATACATCTTCTTTAATATACGAAGAACACTAAACAAACTAACAAAATGAACGTGAAGCTATAATAACTGAGTGCTGACATGCAACTACACATAGACAATAACCCACCAAAACCTAAATGGAAAATGGCAACATAAATAGGATCCCCAATCAGAGACAACGATAAACAGCTGTCTCTGATTGGGAACCAATTCAGGCCACCATAGACCTACAATATGCCTAGACAAACGAACACCCCTAGACATACAAAAACCCTAGACAGGACAAACAAGCATACCCACCCTCGTCACACCCTGGCCTGACCAAAATAATACAGAAAACATAGATAACTAAGCTCAGGGCGTGACATGAATACGAATATGTACATAAAAATATATGAATGAGTGATGCCCGAACAGCATAGGCAAGATGCAGTAGATGGTATAGAGTACAGTATATACATATGAGATGAGTAATGTAGGGTATGAAAACATTATATAAAGTGGCATTGTTTAAAGTGGCTAGTGATACATTTAATTACATCAAGATGGCAAGATGCAGTAGATGGTATAGCGTACAGTGTATACATATGAAATGAGTAATGTAGGGTATGTAAGCATTATATAAAGTGGCTAGTGATAAATTGATTACATCAATTTTTCCATTATTAAAGTGGCTAGAGTTGAGTCAGTATGTTGGCAGCAGCCACTCAATGTTAGTGATGGCTGTTTAACAGTCTGATGGCCTTGAGATAGAAGCTGTTTTTCAGTCTCTCGGTCCTCGCTTTGATGCACCTGTACTGACCTCGCCTTCTGGATGATAGCGGGGTGAACAGGCAGTGGCTCGGGTGGTTGTTGTTCTTGATGATCTTTTTGGCCTTCCTGTTATATCGGGTGGTGTAGGTGTCCTGGAGGGCAGGTAGTTTGCACCCGGTGATGCGTTGTGCAGACCTCACTACCCTCTGGAGAGCCTTACGGTTATGTGCGGAGCAGCTGCCGTAACAGGCGGCAACTGCTTTGAGTCAATTGGAGGTGTACCTGTGGATGTAGACCTCAGACAAAAAAAATGTAGACCTCCACAAGTCTGGTTCATCCTTGGGAGCAATTTCCAAACGCCTGAAGGTACCACATTCATCTGTACAAACAATAGTACGCAAGTATTAACACCATGGGACCACGCAGCCGTCATACCGCTCAGGAAGGAGACTGTTCTGTCTCCTAGAGATTAACGCACTTTGGTGCGAAAAGTGCCAATCAATCCCAGAACATCAGCAAGGAAGAAGCCACTGCTCCAAAACCGCCATAAAGAAAGCCAGACTACCGTTTGCAACTGCACATGGGGACAAAATTCTTACTTTTTGGAGAAATGTCCTCTGGTCTGATGAAACAAAAATAGAACTGTTTGGTCATAATGACCATCGTTATGTTTGGAGGAAAAAGGGGAGGCTTGTAAGCCAAAGAACACCATCCCAACCGTGAAGAATGGGGGTGGTAGCATCATGTTGTGGGGGTGCTTTCTGCAGGAGGGACTGGTGCACTTCACAAAATAGATGGCATCATGAGGTAGGAAAATGATGTGGCTATATTGAAGCAACATCTCAAGACATCAGTCAGGAAGTTAAAGCTTGGTCGCAACTGTGTCTTCCAATTGGACAATGATCCCAAGCATACTTCCAAAGTTGTGGCAAACATGGTTTAAGGACAACAAAGTCAAGGTATTGGAGTGGCAATCACAAAGCCTGACCTCAAACCTATAGAAAATGTGTGGGCAGAACTGAAAAAGTGTGTGCAAGCAAAGAGGCCTACAAACCTGACTCAGTTACACCAGCTCTGTCAGGAGGAATGGGCCAAAATTCACCCAAATTATTGTCGGAAGCTACCGAAACATTTTGACCCAAGTTTAACATTTAAAGGCAATGCTACCAAATACTAATTGAGTGTATGTAAACTTCTGACCCACTGGGAATGTGATGAAATAAATAAAAGCTGAAATAAATCATTCTCTCTACTATTATCTGACATTTCACATTCTTAAAAAAAGTGGTGATCCTAACTGATCCAAGACAGGGAATTTTTATTAGAATTTATGTCAGGGATTGTGAAAACTGAGTTTAAATGTATTTGGCTATGGTGATATGTGTCAGAGTCTATCTAAAAGATAGTGAAGGAGTCAGGCGCAGGACACAGGTAAGAGTAACAATCACTGATTTATCAATCAAAAATGTAACAAAATCCCGTTCCAAACAAGGACAAAACACGACTCAAAATACAACACACCGAACACAAGAAAGACAATCACGCACAAAACGAAAAGGGAAACCAGAGGTAATAATAGGAACATAATTATGAGATGGGAACCAGGTGTATAAACAGACAAAACAAAAATAAAAAAATGAAACATGGATCGGTGGCGGCTAGAAAGCCGGTGACGTCGACCGCCGAACACCGCTCGAACAAGGAGAGGGAACAACTTCGGTGGAAGTCGTGACAGTATGTAAACTTCTGACTTCAACTGTAGATTGCAGATTATTTTTATCAATGGGATGGGCATTTCTTGCTTTAGACTGTTCGGATGGAGATTATGGAAGAAAGGATGTGGAGCCTGCCCTGCCTGAAAGAGTCCTGGAGCATGCAGTGTGATTAGGCAAGGGAAGGGGAGTGGCGGGTAGCTGTGCCAGTTGTGATGTAACAAACGGTTCCTGAAGAGATAAATAACCTGTAAGGAGATTGAAAAAGTAGAAGGAACGCAGTAAAATACCAGAGTAAAAAGGCTTGTGAAGGAGAAACTTCAATAGGTCTAATAGAAACGGATTAGATGTCTAAACATAGCCTACATTCTCAAACTAAGACCAGTGCCAAGTTTCACAAATCACTTCTTACACAAAAACTTAAGCTTTTAAGAAAAAAACAAGTTCATAAAATAGATTGTAAGTGCAATTCCTCAACAATATCTTAAGATTTAATGATTTTCTTACAAACTTCTCAAATATCTTCTGAATCTTCTTAAAATGTTTGTTGCTAGGCAACTAATTTAGCTAGCTATCTAGCCAGCAATGGCAATCATGTTAGCATAATTCGTACTGAGATTACTGTTCTAAAACATGTTTTKGGGTTTAAAATAATCAATACAGAAACTTTCAGATGAAGTTTGTTAGTGAATTAAACATGTTCAATTGCTTTCATGAACTTATTCTCTCACTGCCCAGAGTTTAGGACAAGGGTTTAGCTATGTTGGAATTAAGAAAAAATCCAATAACTTTATTTTCAAGAATCTAATTTCTTCTTAACTTTTTGCTTAAGGAAGAAACATAAGAAATAGAGCAAGAACATTTCCAATAAGATTTTTTAGGAATAGCAACCTTGCTTGACTTTCTTCATAAATCTAGTGTTGTGGAAAAAATGGCAGTTAAGAAGAAATGTCTTCTTAAGAAGGTTGTGTCAATCTGGGCCCAGGTCACCATTCATGGAACGTATGGTCCTGCATTTCTGCTTACTGTGTCCTGCACTCACAAGGAAAGTCATATTCCAGAATGAAATAAGCAAACAGTATTCGACTGCATTAATATGCCTTCCAATGGATCTCAAAGCAATTGTTGTATTGCAGTAGACTTGATACAAAGTAGCCTAAAGACACATTGCACTATAGATTGACAAGGCAAATGCACAGCAACATTTATGATTGTGTATGGCTGATAGATAGCTATACATAAAATTACATTCCTATAAATGTGTTTTGGCAGAGTTGAACAGATCGACCTGACTATGCTTGCAGACAGGCGTGACGGGACGTCATTTCATGGAAAAGAAGAGGTAATTCCTTCCACAGTGTCCGCAAGTACTTACAAACCCCACTTTCAGCTGGCCCCAGGGCATTGAGAATGGCCTTATTGCTTTAATGTATCCTACAATCATCAAAACCGATAACACACCTAAAATAATTTAGATACAGTCATTCAATACATTTTACCTCAGAAGACATATAATCATGTAATTTAGGGTCTGCCCACAACAATGACAAACTGATCATGTCACAATCACAAACAGACATTTGTAAGAAGTCAAGTACAGTACACAACCATAGCTTACTTAGAGTGTACAATGTACAGCAATAGTATCAACATTGGGCCTGGTGCTCCACTGTGAAGGACAGATCTCACTTCAGATTGAAAGAAAAACTCATTCAAGAAGGCAGAACTAGATCTTCAATAATGGAATAGCCAGTCAAAGTTAAGAGGGAGAAATGGAGAGAAGCTGTCCGCTGTTGGCCAAAGTTACCCAACCAGTTGGAAAAATGTCATTAAACACATCAAAAGCTGACATCATGGCTACGACTTTATTAGGAAATTCCTCCTCGACTTTTTATCTTTGGTCGTAAACCGAAGACTAGCTAGACTGAAAATAAAACATTAATTTATTCATACCTACCCTACAGGTCTAAAAGACATAAATAATATATTGGTAAGCCTATACAGATATGTAGCCTAGGTGTAGGCCTAGCTAGAATGAATAAGTGTGCATACTGCATACCATAACACACACACATATAAAACATAAGGAACACCTGCTCTTTCCATGACAAACTGACCAGGTGAATCCAGGTGAAAGCTATGATCACCTGTTAAATCCAATTTAAAATCAGTGAAGGGGAGGAGATCAGTGAAATAATGATGTTTAAGCCTTGAGACATGGATAGTGTATGTGTGCCATTCAGAGGGTGAATGGGCAAGACAAACTATTGAAGTGCCTTTGAACGGGGTATGGTAGTAGGTGCCAGGCACACCGGTTTGAGTGTCATGAACTGCAACACTGCTCGATACAACAGTTTCCAATGTGTATCGAGAATGGTCCCCAACCCAAAGGACATCCAGCSAACTTGACAACTGTGGGAAGCATTGGAGTCAACATGTGCCAGCATCCCTGTGGAACGCTTTCGACACCTTGTAGTCCATGCCCCGAYGAATTGAGACTGTTCTGAGGGAGAAAGGGCTGAAACTCAATATTAGGAAGSTGTTTTTAATGTTTTGTACACTCAGTGTATATACTATACAGTGCATTCGGTATTCAGACCCCTTCACGTTTCCACATTTTGTTACGTTACAGCCTTATTCTAAAGTGGATTAAATAGAAACATTTCCTCAACAGTCTACACACAATACCCCATAATGACAAAGTGAAAAAAGTTTTTTGAAATGTTCGCAAATGTATTTAAAAATAAAATAAAAAAACAGAATGACCTTATTTACATAAGTATTCAGACCCCACCGTCCTCTCCTCTGCATGAGAGACTGCAAACAGGTGTTCGTAATTGAGTGCTAGCCTACACTGCACTGCCAATCATTTTTTACATCATTGCTTGATAAAACAGAGCAACACACTTCTCATCTGAGGTAAAGAGAGACACTCCTCTTCTAGATACAGTGGGGAGAACAAGTATTTGATACACTGCAGATTTTGCAGGTTTTCCTACTTACAAAGCATGTAGAGGTCTGTAATTTTTATCATAGGTACACTTCAAACTGTGATGAAGACGGAATCTAAAAAAAAAATCCAGAAAATCACATTGTATGATTTTTAAGTAATTAATTTGCATTTTATTGCATGACATAAGTATTTGATCACCTACCAACCAGTAAGAATTCCGGCTCTCACAGACCTGTTAGTTTTTCTTTAAGAAGCCCTCCTGTTCTCCACTCATTACCTGTATTAACTGCACCTGTTTGAACTCGTTACCTGTATAAAAGACACCTGTCCCCACACTCAATCAAAACAGACTCCAACCTCTCCACAATGGCCAAGACCAGAGAGCTGTGTAAGGACATCAGGGATAAAATTGTAGACCTGCACAAAGCTGGGATGGGCTACAGGACAATAGGCAAGCAGCTTGGTGAGAAGGCAACAACTATTGGCGCAATTATTAGAAAATGGAAGAAGTTCAAGATGACGGTCAATCACCCTCGGTCTGGGGCTCCTTGCAAGATCTCACCTCGTGGGCATCAATGATCATGAGGAAGGTGAGGGATCAGCCCAGAACTACACGGCAGGTCCTGGTCAATGACCTGAAGAGAGCTGGGACCACAGTCTCAAAGAAAACCATTTATTAACACACTACGCCGTCATGGATTAAAATCCTGCAGCGCACGCAAGGCCCCCTGCTCAAGCCAGCGCATGTCAGGCCCGTCTGAAGTTGCCAATGACCATCTGGATGATCCAGAGGAGGAATGGAGAAGGTCATTGTGTCTGATGAGACAAAAATAGAGCTTTTTTTGTCTAAACTCCACTCGCCATGTTTGGAGGAAGAAGAAGGATGAGTACAACCCCAAGAACACCATCCCAACCGTGAAGCATGGAGGTGAAACATCATTCTTTGGGGATGCTTTTCTGCCAAGGGACAGGACAACTGCACCGTATTGAGGAGGAGGATGGGGCCATGTATCGCAAGATCTTGGCCAACAACCTCCTTCCCTCAGTAAAGCATTGAAGATGGGTCGTGGCTGGGTCTTCCAGCATGACAATGACCCGAAACACACACCAGGGCAACTAAGGAGTGCTCCGTAAGAAGCATCTCAAGGTCCTGGAGTGGCCTAGCCAGTCTCCAGACCTGAACTCAATAGAAAATCTTTGGAGGGAGCTGAAAGTCCGTATTGCCCAGCGACAGCCCCGAAACCTGAAGGATCTGGAGAAGGTCTGTATGGAGGAGTGGGCCAAAATCCCTGCTGCAGTGTGTGCAAACCTGGTCAAGAACTACAGGAAACGTATGATCTCTGTAATTGCAAACAAAGGTTTCTGTACCAAATATTAAGTTCTGCTTTTCTGATGTATCAAATACTTATGTCATGCAATAAAATGCAAATTAATTACTTAAAAATCATACAATGTGATTTTTCTGGATTTTTGTCTCTCACAGTTTGTCTCTCACAGTCGTCTCTCACAGTTGAAGTGTACCTATGATAAAAAATTACAGACCTCTACATGCTTTGTAAGTAAGAAAACCTGCAAAATCGGCAGTGTATCAAATACTTGTTCTCCCCACTGTATGTATGAATGCCACTTGCCTGTAGTAGAAAGACATGGTAGGCTACTACTGAATTTGTTTAACAAATAAGAGGGCTACCAGTGGATGGGTATCACTAGACTAGGGTTAGGCTAAGGGCAATTCCACAGTAAAAGAGTGATGCTGTGACTCAGATTTTTCACTTTAAAATGTATGCCAAACTTTGCATCTGCACTGTTCTTCAAGTTAATGTGTTTTTGTATTGTTAAAAGTAGTCCCTGTGTATAGAGTTGTATGGTTTGTTAAACTTTGACCTACATTTTAAAGTGAAAAAATCTGAGTCTCAGCATCAGTCTGTTACTAACTAAACATCAATCTCTTACATGATTTTCCAATTAACTATGCTTACTATGATAATTAGACTAGCCATTGGCAATAACATATGCTATAAACATAGGCTAATCCAGCAGTAACCATCAAGTAGATATGCTAATGATTTAATTTTTAAGTAACTCAAAAATATAGATTTCTTTTTTTTTAATCTGGAGGGTTCTCTAATTCACTTTTGCAATTACCTAATAGGTGGAATGTACAGACCTCTAGCCTAAATGCAGTGACATTTTGCCAGTTCACTAATGGAAAGAATGAGGTCTCTGAATGTGACACATCATCAGACACAAATCTACCCAGTTGCAGTGAAAACCCGGGGGGCATCCTGGAAAACTCTGAATGAAATTGCTCATTTCCAAACAAGAGTTTGTCCAAGAGTATGATGTGTCACTAACATGGCTGCAGTTCAATAGCAAATTTGTGGTTTTAGAGACGACACTGAGACACAAACTAAAAGCAAGCAAGATGTGCATTTTCCAACCACCAAAAAAAGTATCAGGGGAGGAAAGTCACTTTCCAGACCCACATTTAACATCTTGTTCCCTCCAGTAAGATGTGGGTCCAAAATATACATGTTTTTAAAAAATGGTTTAATGTCTGAAAATTTGCCAGGGAGGAAAAGGTAGCTTATGATGCTCAAGGCTGGTTTACTCAAGCCTGCAAGGTATTATAAGCTGTCATATGTGGCTTGTGAACACATGAGTCATTTAACTGAACATGCACAATGGAAATGTTGTGGTTTACTGTAATATAATAGAATTTTTGGGTGGCCTTGTATTAAGAGCAAACCAAATGGAACATTATTAGAGGTTTTACATTGGAAGAATGTTCAGCTAAATCAAAAACACTGCTTCCAGTCAGATACGTACAACACAATCTTTGGGTTTTGTATACATGGGTACCATGAGAACTGTACCATGACGGGCATACCTGGAATTTCCTGTAAGAAACTGAGGGGGGAGCTAAAGCCAGTTACAGTTGCCTCTGATGCAGTGTAGCGAGAGACTTGGAGTTAGCTAATAAAGCCATATCCCATAAAAGCTGTGTATAGAGAGGTACATGTWAGACAAAAGGCACCAGACAATAGCCTTAAGAATAGCCTTATCTTCGCACCAGATGTCTTCCAAGATTGCACACTGCACAGATTCCTTCATTACTTCCTCTTCATTTGTCAACTTCAGGGCTATAACGTTGGGAGGGTAGCCGAACACCTGCATGGTCTGTGTGGTTAATCATGTGTTAAGCTATGCTGCATTCCTATGTTGAATTTATGGATTATGATTAGAGGTCTGGCCGATTAATTTGTGCCGATTTCAAGTTTTCATAATAATCGGTAATCTGCCTTTTGGATGCCGATTATGGCCGATTACATTGAAATCCACGAGGAGACTGCGTGGCAGGCTGACCACCTGTTACACGAGTGCAGCATCAAAAGGACCTTGTGGCTGCAAGGAGCCAAGGTAAATTGCTAGCTAGCATTAAACTTATCTTATAAAAAAACAATTAATCTTCACATAATCACTAGCTAACTACACATGGTTGATGATATTACTAGGTTAACTAGCTTGTTCTGCGTTGCAGATAATCAATGTGGTGCCTGTTAATTTATCATCGAATCACAGCCTACTTCAACTTCGCCAAATGGGTGATGACTTATCAAAAGCGCATTCGCGAAAAAAGCACAATCGTTGCAATAATGTATCTAACCATAAACATCAATGCCTTTCATAAAATCAATACACAAGTATATTTTTTTAAACCTACATATGTAGTTAAAAGAAATTCATGTTAGCAGGCAATATTAACTAGGGAAATTGTGTCACTTCTCTTGTGTTCAGTGCAAGCAGAGTCAGGGTATATGCAGCAGTTTCGGCCGGCTGGCTCATTGCAAACTGTTGAAAGGCCATTGATTACTAACAAAGACCGTAATTCATTTGCCAGATTTTTACATAATTATGACATAACATTGAAGGTTGTGCAATGTAATAGTAATATTTAGACTTATAAATACGGAACGGTTCCGTATTTCACTGAAAGAATAAACGTTTTGTTTTCGAAATTATAGTTTCTGGATTTTACCATATTAATGACCAAAGGCTCGTATTTCTGTGTGTTTATTATGTTATAATTAAGTATAGGATTTGATACTTGATAGAGCAGTCTGACTGAGCAGTGGTAGGCAGCAGCATGCTCGTAAGCATTCATTCAAACAGCAGCTCTTAGCAATGCTTGCAGCACAGCGCTGTTAATGACTTCAAGCATATCAACTCCCGAGATTAGGCTGGCAATACTAAAGTGCCTATAAGAACATCCAATAGTCAAAGGTATATGAAATACAAATGGTATAGAGAGAAACAGTCCTATAATTCCTATAATAACTACAACCTAAAACTTCTTAACTGGGAATATTGAAGACTCATGTTAAAAGGAACCACCAGCTTTCATATGTTCTCATGTTCTGAGCAAGGAACTTAAACGTTAGCTTTTTTACATGGCACATATTGCACTTTTACTTTCTTCTCCAACACTGTGTTTTTGTATTATTTAAATCAAATTGAACATTTCATTATTTATTTGAGACTAAATTGATTTTATTTATGTATTATATTAAGTTAAAATAAGTGTTCATTGTTCATTCATTATTGTTGTAATTATCATTTATTACAAATATTTATATAAACGTCGGCCGATTAATCGCTATCGGCTTTTTTTGGTCCTCCAATAATCGGTATCGGCGTTGAAAAAACATAATCGGTCGACTTCTAATTATGATTGTAATGTTCATAATTCATGATTGACAGGTAATCAATCATATGTTCAAACATTTGGCACCAGTAGTTAGGGATAGCCTAGATTACAGGTTATAAACTCTCAAGTCCAGATCCTAATAATTACAAACAATTGATTCCCATTCAAAATCCTATTTTCCATAACCCTTAACCCTACCCTTAACCTCAAACCCTAATTGTAACCATAACCCTAAACCTATCCCCTAAGACTAAAATAGCCTTTTTCCTTGTGGGGACAGGCAAAATGTCCCAACTTCTGGTCCCCACAAGGATAGTAAAACCAAAAACACTCACACCAGTAGTGGTCGGTGCAGTTTAGGATTAGAGAGGACTGTCATTACTATTCCATTCACACAGCTCAATGTAACATTGATAGGTTTAGGCTACTACATGATACAAAGATGTGCCCTATACCCATCGTTGCTACAACCTAGACTACAAATTAACGTTTATAACGTAGGTGTACAGGCTGAGAGACAAATTGTAGTACTCAAGGTGAAAGACAGTGACACATTCAATACCACCTGGAACAATCTTGGCTGTATCTAGCTGATCTGGGGTTTAATCATTAGTCCAAACAGTTTCTATTTGACAAATTCAGGTAGGTCCATCCCCGTTTCGTTCCGTTTAAGAAACGTTTTGCAACAGAAATCGGTGGAATGAATACACCCCTGATCACCCGCAGACATGGTTCACTTTCATAGCAGCGCCATACAGCATCATCACTTTGCTCATTTAATAAATCCTTCTCGCATCTACACGGTCTCCTCCTCTCTCCTTTTCCATTCACTTGTGGACTTCAGTGCACAACACAACATCGGTCTGTGACCAGGCAAAAAAAAACTCTACAAGCCAAACCGTCATACCATAATTGCTAACGCTAACCCCTACACAGCCTACATCGTTGTCACCATATCAGTTAACGTCATAGTCAACATAGCTACTAGAACTAACACGTTAGTAAACCCACAATCCAATCCATGTGTACAATCACACAGTCCAGTGAACAGCAAGCAGTTTAGCAGTTACACCGACGGGCTCGGTGGCAATAAATTAATAAAACCAAAAGCTTACCTTGACTAGGATAGCCTTAGCTAGCTAGCTAACATAAAAATAGCATTCCTCTCTGTTTGAGTCAGGTTGTTGAGTAGGCTAAATTAGCTGCATTAGCTAGCTAGCTAAGTAAGTGAAAGGTAAACAAACTAGATTCATTCTCTGATCCTTTGATTGGATAGACAACATGTCAGTTCATGCTGCAAGAGATTTGATAGGTTGGAGAACGTCCTCTGGAAGTCATTATAATTACTGTGTAAGTCTATGAATGTGGGTGAGAACCATGAGCCTAAGGCTTAAATTGAAGTCCATGTACCCAGAGGAGGACAGAAACTACGTGTCCTCCAGCTACACCATGGGGCTACCCTAGAGGGTACTGTTAAGGCTACTGTAGAACTTAATTGCAAAACACTGTTTTAATCAGTTATTTGGTGACGTGAATATATTTAGTATAGTTTTATCATCTAAAAAGGATAACTTTTTTAAATGTTTCACTATTTGTATTTTTCTGAAATTCACTGAGTAGGATGGTTCTCCCCTTCCTCCTCTGAGTAGCCTTCACTGAGACACACACAAAGGCAGGTAGAGGGAAGGGTTACTGTACTTACAGCTGTTTAACTACACCTGCTTGTTTGCATTGATTGAGGTTAGCTAAATACATTCAATTATCTACATTCTTTTGAGATGCTGCTGTTAGCTAATAACCATTTATTACATAGGACGCCGCTACAGTAACGGCTCGATAGCGACAATTTTTTAATTGTCTGAAAGGTTAACAGTGTCTGAAAGGGGTATAAGTTAGCCAGATAGCCAGCCGTAGATGTTAATGTAACAATGTTCACCTTGCAATGCAATTACATGGTAACGGCCCATATAACGATAACTATCATGCAAATATACTAATCGTTACCGGTAGTTACGGTGAAATGTTTATTACAAATAGCTAGACAAATAACGTTAACGTTAATAGATAGCCATGTCAGTGAGAGATGTGATGTCCAAGCCAACGTCATGAGCATTGACATTAGCTTGCAACTGAATATGAAGGCAGCCAAGCTGTGCTATCTTGCAGTGTTGTTATTGCTGGAATTACAGCATAATTTATATTTTACCAATACAATTAAACACTCAGTGTCGACAGACGGTAAATCCCAATCGCCTTCCCAGCGGTACAGCTCAGAGGTTGCAATCTGCGAGGGGGCAGCCATCTTGAAATAATTGAACGACCTTTCACTCGAAAGGGATACCTCTCGTTGCCAATGACAACGTTTACATTTCTTGTTTAGACTCCAGACTTCAAGAACGTTCTGTCTAGACGTTTTTGAAACTAGCCACCCCGGCCCATTGATAGAGTCCTTTGATATCAAAATCATGTATGATTAACAATATTATGTCTATTACAATAGAACTTTGAACAACATTTGCCATTAGAAATAGAATTCAACGTATGTGCTTTCCCTATGTTTTTGTGGTGCAATATTTTTCCGAATGTTGTAAATATTCTATAAACAGTGGTCAAATTGGTCCAACAAACTGTGGTCAACTCTCCAGACTGTCTTTTCCAAAAATTTGGAGCAGGACTTTGACCTGGAAAATGCTTCCAGTGTATATGTCAGAATAGATTTAGCAGATGTTCTGAATAAGGATAGTGTGTTTTTTCTTCTAAACCAATACATGGCTTTTTAATATGTGTTTGAGGAATATTAATGCTGGAATTTTTCACTTTAGCAGTTAAAGAGGAATTTGTACTTTTGACATCCGTGGAAAATGAAAGAAACTCATGCAATGGATAATTCATACCTCTATGTGTTCTTAAGAGTGGTAGTGTAACAATAACTTTGAACTCAACCTATCTATCCATAAAGCAGAATATAAAATATGAATGAAACTACTGTATAATCTATTTCAAATGCTTCTGTTTTACTTTCTTTCACTCACTAAAGATTAACGCCAACAGGTCTACCTACAATGTAAGCATTGATAGAAGGAGAAGACAGGGAAGAATGATCCACCTAAAAGCAATGTTTTAACCCACCCGACAGAGCTCTTAAACATGGAAATAATCCTGTGTCTGTTTTGCAACAAACAGCTCAGCTGCGCAAAGAGCCCATGCCAGAGAGACATGCACAAGCCATGACATCATCAAACCGAGCAGGAGAAAAGGAGTACCCTCATTCCTATCAGGACGGGGCAGGAGCCAAAGATCACCATTCCGTCCTTCCTTACAATGGTGTATGGGAACCATAAACTAATAACACAGAATATGAATACTGTATAGATAATACATTAATTATTACCACTTTCAAATAGCTTAAGGTCAAACACCATTTATATTTGGGTAAGAGCGTCTGCTAAAATGATGTAAATCTGTGGGTTTGTGTTGCAACATCACAGAGATGAAAGATGCGCCATCATTTAATTAAGTTATAGAACGCACCGAACTTGTGAGACATTTTGAAATACTAGGAGGCAGAGCATTTGGACAAAAATGCTTACCATCAAATGGAGCTGTGCTGTTGTACTTGCTGAGCATTATGTGAAACAAACAGGATGTACTATTTATGTTGAAGACGAAAAAGATTCCATCTGTGACCCATTTGTATAGCTGACTATTATCACAAAAATCTCATCAGCATATGACTAGAGAAATTAGTTCACTCCATAAATTAAACTTGTATTTGTCTTTAATGTAATTTACATTTGGCTATTATTTCAACAAGACGAATGTTTTTTAATCACAAAGCTTGTAAAATGACTACACAATCCGACAGCATAAATTCCTTATTTTAAAAGCAAAAATCCTTAAATCATTGACTCAAATAAGTAGATCAGAAAACATACGCGAGAAAGCACAGGAGCATTTTGACAAACCGATGACCCTGAATGAATAAGCACTTCTTTTATGTTTTTGTAGAAAATTCAATTCACATGTAAGGTCTTACAAGGGCAGCTTTAGCCTACTTATTTTTTAGCTGCGGCTGTAGGAAGGGTCTCACGACCAGCTCCAAACTTCAAACTGTCATACTGCACCTCAGTCAGACCCTGAATGACAAGGAAACACTATCATCATCATCATTACAAATAGTAATAATAGAAAACGTAGTAATAGTATAATCTCAAAAAAATAATACTTATAATAGTATAATACACAAACATTTATAAAAAAGTTATTTTACCTGTGCTCCGTCCTGGTTGTGCTCATAGGGTTGAAATCTTTTCTTTCCTTTGGAAATATTATGATACAATATGTTAAAGATACAATTGATAGCCTATATAATATACTGCTGCTATAGATGTAGTAAAGTTATCAATCATGAATAACTAATCAAATACAAACAGTACTTACGATGGTCGTGTCTCAGTCTGCAGACATACAAGGTGATGATCATCACCACAATAGAAAGAAGGATACACATGCCGCCCAAAGAGATGGCCAGAAACATTCCCTGTCTGGACCGCTCCATTCCTAAAAATGCACAATTTGTTTTGACACATAAGAGTTCTACATCATTTTAAACTTATACAAAGAGACACTCTAAACAAATGCAACCCATAGCCCTGGGGCGATCTCTCTTACCCATCYTGCTGACTGTCTTGTTCATCTTCACCCCACTGGTACTCTCCATAACACAGGTSATCTCTTCACCTTCAGCCCAGGTATGGCCAGGTACAGAGAKCTGGACTCTGACACTGGCTGGCTTCTCTGACAGAACCTCAGGTAAACGCTCTGAGGACTGAACCTTCCCCTCCACCTCCCAGTACACCCTGGCCTGACTGAGATCCAGTCCAGACACCAGGCACAGGAGTGGGACTGAGGATAAGGAGGCCTCCTGCCAGTCCACGGGCACCAGGATCTCCAGAGTAGTGTCAGAGGTGATAGGGTCTGAAAGACAGAGGACATTACATGACATGGCATAACTACCAGATGTATACCTCCCAGGACTAGAAAATATGAACGCTAATATAAACCATGGAGAAGCATCTGATCTTACCAGAGACTTCCAGCACACTCCCATTGCCCATGTTCAGCATGGCACTGTTAAGCAGGGCACAGTAGAAGATGCCCACATGTCCTGTTGGCATTGATGATGTTCAGGAGGCAGGCTGTGTTGGTGTGGACACTGTAGGTTTTTCGAGGCCAGAGTATGCGCTTTCTCATAGGTCCCACTTGCACCCATACGATATAAGAGCATTCCCCTCCCATTTCACTGATGTCACAGTAAAATGTCACATTGGTACCCTCTGCCACTGTTAGTGACCCTGGGTACTGGTATACCACTGCTCCTGCTGTGGGAGAGCATACACATAGTTAAAAGTCTGACTATAGGGACTAAATCATCTGCAACTTGATATTTAATGTACAGTCATATACAAAAATAGTAGATGTTGTGCATTTCAATAATCTTACCAACAATCAAGTGTGCAAGGAGAAATGTCACCTGCATCCAACTTGAACACATCTTTAGGCTGAGGTGTTGTCACTCAGTAATAATGGTGGAGTTGTAGCACACATATCAAGTGCCAAACTGCCGAGATTGCCAAAGAGTGCGGAATATCTATGTACTGGAATAGGTCACCAACTCACACCACTCCTCCATCATTGCAGAAGAGAGCAGCACTGACCCAAGTCATCACATGGCTTAAAATGTGCTTCAAAGTGATGCATGAACAATGTCATTGTTCTACAGTCTGGAGTATCATAAAAACATACACACTTATCTTTTTTCGAAATCAATGGAAATTGCTTCACACAAGTGAAAACACATGTGATATATTACCCCATATTTCTGTTTATCAATTCAGGTTTACTTTCAAAGCCTCAGGATTGAATGCTGCATTACACTTTTTACATCAATGTTGTTGTGAAATAGGGTGTCAGAACAACGTGAGTGGCGAATGTGCCAAGAAGTACAAAGAAGGTTAATCCATTTGGCAGTGTTTGTATTATAATTCACCTCCCTGTCCTCAATTTTGCGATACCCTGACATCTACAGTACACCAAACTGTAGCCTACATGTCTCCAACTACGTCACATATTGTTCCTTGATCTTTATATCTGTCCGGTCTATAGGAGAGAGTTTGCGCGCGCGAGAGAGAGAGAGAGAGCGCGCGCGCGAGAGAGAGAGTTTGTAGAGTGGGGTGGGATTGAGGATAGGGAGAAAGAGAGATGTGTCACAATGTGTCTTTGATTACTGTTATCAGGGAGAAAAAGTATCATTATTGCAGGTAAGTAACAATCGTGCACTTGTAGGAAAGCTTAACTAGCTAGTTTACTTTGCGTAGTTGCTTCAAATGCATTTTCGCTTGTGTTTCTGGTCAAATAAAATAGTAAGTAGGCTAATCACTGTATGTCCTTAATTCAGATACCGCAAAGTCATACCGCAGTTTTCCGAGTAGAAGACAAGGTCCCACATACGGATAAGGGAAGTTGTGAATGATGTGCACAATCTTCCTTACGAAAAAATATTGGAGTCAGACTACAGTATAACTGCAGTTAGAGTGCAATATAACGGTAGTATGCTGCAAATAACTGCAGTAACTGCAGTACACTGCAGGTATTCTGCAATATCTGCGTCCAAAATACCACAGTCGACTGCAGTTACTGCACTGTTACTGTAGTTTCAAAACGGACATATATATATTTTTTGCCGTTTTTTTAATAGCCATTTCTATGAATGATACACACCCATTTATTCTGGAAAGATATAAATGATTTTAGTACAATTTTTAGCACAAGACGAATCCTATCGTTAATCAAAATCAAAGGGTGGATTATGTTTTTGTTGTTATTTTAGTCTTTGCACACATCATGTCGACCTCATTGGCTTTCAGTCCTTGCCATTGCTCCATTTATGAATTTGAGAGTCGTTTCCCTCAGTTTACTAAATAGTGGCTGGGTCAGGCTCTTGATTTTGCCTCGTGCCTTTTTGTGCCTTGCTTTTCTCAAAGGTTTACAGCATCAAGGTGAAACTGATTAGTCTGACAACAAATCCTTCTGGCCGCGGGGTGGCGTCAAACACCACGAATGTCTATATTTGCGTTCTCTTCCAGCGCGCGCACTCTAGGGTCCGCCCCGCGCCATACACCTGTCCTACCTGCACACTTATATGGATGATAAAATAACCGTTTCTTTCAGACATAAATCGTTTCTCATCAAGTAAGCAACCGGCTAATTCCCAACGTCCACTGGGTATATTTGGCTTTTATTTTAAAAACTTTAGTCTACCAGTTTGATACATCATGGAGAAAAGACCAATCAAATTTGGGATTATTCTTACTTTGGCTGTTTCAGGTATGACAGAAAACGTCTATCTATCTATCGATCTATCTATCTACTCTTCCATGCATCTTCATTTATTGATTATACTAAAATATGTAGACTATAACACATTTACACATTACATTTCTTTAGAGACTTCTGTTGTAGGGCAGTGATTCCCAACAAGGGGTACTAGGACCCCTGGAGGTACTAGGCCTATCCACAGAGTGTACTTGAGAAGACTCATGAGACCATAGGCCTACTGGTAAAATGCACATGAGGGGGTACTTCAGGGCTACTCCGGGCAGAGCAAAATTCTGTTGGTGAAACAGTAACCCAAAAAGGTTGGGAACCACTGTTGCATGGGAAGCATTGTTGTACTGTAACCTACACTTCTTAGACGTGGGAGTCAGATTGGGGTTTAATTGTTAATGTGACAATCAACAGGACCGAAAACATATGCTAAACAGGTCTGTAAAAATTATGGCATCTCATGCATTACCTGAAGCCTGCTTTTATTCAGGCTATGATTGTAAACTGAGAATGGTGTCGCATCCCTCCATTAGAGTTCCAGACACTAGTAGAATCTATGCCAAGGTGCATTGAAGCTGTCCTGGCTCGTGGTGGCCCAAAACCCTATTAAGACACTTTATGTTGGTTTTTCCTTTATTTTGTCAGTTACCTGTATCTAAGTAAATCATACTTTGAGGTTTACGGAGAGTAAAACCTTATCAGCACACAACCAGAATACCACTTATTCATGATTATCTTGTCCCTGGCTGCTCAGGACCTTTTGATGACATTTTGCCTTATTATTTTTTTTAACTTTAAATTGCTTCCTCAGGTGCCTCAAGTGATATCAATTTACTGGAGTTAAAACCCACGTTGAGAATATTTTTAAATCTTAGCCAAACATCTATCATAATTTGTCATAATCTGTCATAATGTATAAAGTGTCTTCAGGGTTATGCAGTAGCAGAATAGTATTATGGATTTACAATCAACCCCACTCAATCAAATATTGGGATAAGACAAAACAACTTCTTTCCCACGCTGAGAAAACACATTTGCAAACTTTGTTTTGGAGTAAATTAGTCTAAATAATGCATTATTGCAGTGATTGGGGTCACAGATGGTGACCCCCCCTTTCAACTCAAAGTGTCTGTTTACAGATAATCATTTCCACAGTACAAGGCATCCTTTATTGGCTGTAATTTGCACTTCAATCAGTCAGTCTCTAAGGGTAATGGCAGTAATTTATTAGATGGCTGTGTAACAGTATTTCTGCTAATTTCAGAATTTCGGCTTGTTTTCCATTCACCGTTACAGCACTCCTTTTCTTTGATGATGTTGTGCCTGCTTCCCATTTACGGAGGGCAACACCCAGCAGCAACGACAAGACCACCCCAGCTACGCTGTCCGCCTACTACATATGCGTCAGAATCACCAACCGGATTTACACTGAGTCACTCAATAATCAAAGCTCTAAGGAGTACAAACAGCTGAGGAAACAGGTGGAGCAGATGGTAAGAGTGTGTTTTTTTACTGCTCAAGTCAGTCCATAGAGCTTCAACTCATCACTCAGTCTATACCCACAAAATAACTCTTTGTCCTGGAGATACTTCATGTTTGCCAACAAAATGRAAATGCTCCATGGCATTTCCATTGTTTTGGTCAAGTTCCATTGACGTCTTTACTGCATTTATACCAAGCAACCATTGCGAGTGTACCCATGAGTTTACCAGTCAAATTGCCAGAGTTAGATGTTCCCAAGGCTGTTCTATTCACTATTTTCTTTGTCACCAACATCATCAGCTCTCCAACACCTAGCAGTGAGCACTATTTTAACAGTCAACAACAAAATGAGCCATCACTACTAGCTCACACTCCAGTTGACCCACTCCACTACACCATAGACAATGATACTATAGACACCTCCCTTACAACCTGTTACTCAATATTCAAACAAGGAAAGGTGTGAAGACATGCCTTGTAGGATAATATTAAAGTGCTCCTCTGATTGCTGTGTCTTTTTCAGGTGGATGACGTCCACAGCCCTTTGCCAGAGTCTGACAAATATATGGGTGTATTTGATATCATTTTCAGGTGAGCTCTAATGTTGAATTTAAAATTCTACCATTGAAAAAAAATTGCATTCTTAAGGACATTGACAATTATACGTTAGAATTATTTTTGACTACTGGTCTCACTCTTGCAGTAATGGATCCGTCATTGCAAACTCGACAGTAATGTTTGGGACTACATTCATGATCACTCCAACTTTGGTTAAAAGTCTATTTTCCACTCATATCCAATCAAATAAATCCAAAGCCCTTGACCTGGACCGCGTCTATACTGAAGGTAAAGAAGATGGCAACCTTCTCTACTTCTGCTTTGTAGCAGCCTGATTAATTTGTATGTTTCAAAAAACTGTATTGTAAATAGCTTAAGAAACTGTTATTAAGTAAAATAAAGCAGGAATCACAAATATGTTCTTTATTCCTTAGGTCAACTTCCAATAAAAGCCACACTACCTCTTGTAGCACGTACCACAGCAACCGCAGCTGCCTTAGTTAGTACCCTCACAAACACCACCACTAGTCCTGACAAAAACAATACAATTAGCAACATAACCACCCCTAGTCCTGAAGACCATAACAGTACAATTAGCAACATAACCACCCCTATTCCTGGAGACCATAACACTACAATTAGCAACATAACCACCCATATTCCTGGAGACCATAACACTACAATTAGCAACATTAACCACCCATATTCCTGGAGACCATAACACTACAATTAGCAACATAACCACCCCTAGTCCTGAAGACCATAACAGTACAATAGCAACATAACACCCATATTCCTGGAGACCATAAACCTACAATTAGCAACATAACCACCCATATTCCTGGAGACCATAACACTACAATGAGCAACATAACCACCTATATTCCTGGAGACCATAACACTACAATGAGCAACATAACCACCTATATTCCTGGAGACCATAACACTACAACTAGCAACATAACCACCCCTAGTCCTGGAGACCATAACACTACAATTAGCAACATAACCACCCGTATTCCTGGAGACCATAACACTACAATCAGCAACATAGACCACCCCTAGTCCTGGAGACCATAACACTACAATTAGCAACATAACCACCCGTATTCCTGGAGACCATAACACTACAACTAGCAACATAACCACCCCTTCTCCTGGAGACCATAACACTACAATTAGCAACATAACCACCCGTATTCCTGGAGACCATAACACTACAATTAGCAACATAACCACCCCTATTCCTGGAGACCATAACAATACAATTAGCAACACAGCTAACCCTATTACCCCTAAAAATCCTCCCCAGACCATTAGCACGACTGTCTTTCGTAAAACCTTTGCCCCTACTGAGAGAGCAACAAGCAGGTATAAGACCACAGAGCATGCTGCAGCTGTAGTTGCTGGGGCCGGAGAGGAAGTCCCAGGATGGGGGATCGCTCTTTTGGTACTGGCTGCCCTGATCTTGTTAATCCTCCTTATTCTCCTAATACTTCTGGTGAGTACAAAAACAAATGCAAAAACAAATTCTCCCTGAATGCATTGTTGACCTCCATTTTCTCAGAAACAGCCACAACCCTGCTCTAACAGTTGCAGTATGTCATGCTAAGGAGGCCATTTTACTATGATTCTTGTCTTTTCTTGACCTTCAGCTAGTGTGGTTGTGCTGTAGGCAGAGATATGGAAGCTTCAGCCCATATAACCAGATCAACCACGGGGCAGACATCCAAATGTACTCCACACACAGCCGCTTCAACGTGCCCAACGGCAAGCCTAATGTAAGTCCTATGTCTTGGCAGAGAGGCCAGATAGACACACACACACAGGCTCAGATTCTGCATTCAGCAGATTGGCTATGGTTACTAAGACTGGCCGCTATGCCTCAGTGTTAGATAGACGTCTCTTTGTGCCGTTCCGGCTTTGACCAGGGAAACCTGAGGCGTGGGAAACACTAGCCTTCCCCTCTACCCTCTCAGCCGAACTACCCCTGCAGCTTCCAGAGAGGGGTCCCAAGCCATACTCCTCCCCCCAAGCCACCTATTTTCATTGATGCACTAAGTTGCTTATCTCCAAAATCAAACCCCCACATAAGCAGATGTTCTTGGTAGACCAGACAACCAATTTAAAGCAATCATCTGTGAGCTGTGAGTTTATAGCTTTAATTCTGCCTTGGGTACGTATGAGGGATGATACCAGAGTTATCGTCCAAGGACCTTCCTGTATGGGGCATGTTACTCATCAATGTCACTTTGAATGACTGGCAACACCATGATTTGACTGAAAAAAGGCAGTGTTTATTCTGGACATCAAAAATATATATTTTCGATTGAGCTATGAAAGGGATGCTAAATACAAATGCCATGGGATCTACCAACGTCAGAGAGAGAGAGATCTCTCCCTTAACACCAAACAAAGAGACCATTGACTGTACTAATGAGACTTGCATGTTCGTCACACTGCAGTGCACACCTCAAGCACACACACACCTGAGAGGAAGGGAAGTGAGGAGGGAATCTACTCAGGCTTTTTCTGGTGTTGATATGTAGCGTCATAGATATTTTTTTAGTTTTGGAAATGTACAGTTTGAGTTAGATTACACTGTATATTGCTTATATTCAATCTACTGTATAAGGATATTGTTGTGTGTTTGTGTTTATGCACTTCATATAATTGTGCTACATTTACGTAGATATATTTTTAAATTCTGTGTTCCTGCTAGCAGTGGTTTGAACATGTTTGTTATGTTGTTTTGGAAAGGGGACAGTGGAAGACATTGGATGACTATTTGTTCACAGCCTCCAACTCTCCTTGATCAATTTATTGAGCATAGTCGTTCCATACTAGTCTGCCAACATTTGCTCCGAGACTGACTATCATATAATGAGAAGAGTGCCCCCTCTGTCACCTGTCTCTATGGCAACAGAGCAGCAGACAGACACATTGTAATCCACAACCACTCTGTTTTCTTTACATAACCTTCTCCCAAAGCCCTTTTAATTGATGAATCACCGGTTTGATTTATTGTTGCAATTAAGCCGAGTGGATGTCTTTCAGGCTTAGTTAATTAAGGCTTTAAAACAGACGAACGTCTGCAAGATAAACTAACATTGCAGTTCTATACAACAGGTCAAAAACAGACTGCAAAATTCAGTTTTGCCTGATAAATGATATTGTGTGCAGTATCATCTTCACAGACTGTTTTACACCTTTGATGAGCTGATACTTTCTCTGATACAGGACGAAATGGGAGAACCATCGAAAAACCAAACAGGGATGTATGTGGTGAACGAGTACTGACACACAGGTACGGTAGGTGACACACTTTCTGTATGTTTATGTACTTCAGTGGTACTGTCAGGTAGACAACAGGGGAAATGTAGTTTCATGTTTTCAATTCCAGGAGACAATCTCCTCTGAATGCTTTCTTTCCTTCCATACATCAGGGGGATGGGGTTCAATGAGAGGTTTGAATAGGTAGACTACTGATTATTGTAGATATAGGTGTGTAGAGACGTGTCAACCTACATATTCATTAAACACATTGAATTAACTTTCTAAGAAAACACATCAATCATGTAATGTTGAAGATACTGTATATATTTAATTCAAGTAATTTACTGTTTTTACGATATTTTTTGTTGTTGTCCCTTCCCTACTTCTCTTTCCTCCAGAAGCTCCAGTCAATTGGGTAAGAAGACCATCTGAAATGGCCTTATGAAGTAATATGCATGGGAGCAATGACAATTCTGTACAAATGGTCCAATTATCTCTGAAGTATCTGAATGAAGACCGTGGCTTTGGCTCACTGATTGTAATTTCAACCTGTATTTATTCAAATCAAATCACATTTATTTATAAAGCCCTTTTTACCTCAGCCGATGTCACAAAGTGCTATACAGAAACCCAGCCTAAAACTCCAAACAGCAAGCAATGCAGATGTCCTAATGTTATTTTATTCCTAATGCTTTTACCAGTGGAGGCTGCTGAGGGGAGGATGGCTCATAATAATAGCTGGAATGGAGTCGATGTAATGGTATCAAGCACATCAAACACCTGGTTTCCATGTAGTCGTTACCATTCCATTCTATTATTCTGTACGTAAATCCGAGACACTCCATTTAGTATATGCTACTCCTCCCCGACCAACCTCCCTACTTTAGTTTCTGTCTAAAGTAACTAGGCCATTAAAAGGTATCATATGTCTTGACGTGCTCAGAAATACGTAAAGTATGTTTTGAATGGCTCTGAGGCCAGGCTGGCAATTTTGGCTTCATTGTGGCAATAGTTTGAGTTGTATTTTCAGTCTTTACTGAAGGCAAGCTAAACCTTGGTAAAAAAGAAAGCTGATCCTAGATCAGTAAATGGGTCAACATATGTATCCTGCAATTAACATGTAAGAAGAATGAGTAAGGGTGCAATACCCAATCAGGTACAGTTAACAAGAAGTTCATTGTTTTCAAAGACTATAAATCAAACCTTTTGACTTGGGCTGAGAGATCCAAATCTAATTCCCTACCGCTGGATAAGACATGTTTTGAGATAGGATGCTAGCATGCCAAAAAGTTAACTATTCCACAAACACAACCCAGTGAGTAAAACACCAATGTTATGTATATTTGACAATCTGATTAAATAAATCCACCATTATTAATCAATCTGTGAGATGCAACTATCTGTAAACATTTGAAGTGATCGTGCATTGGCGCTTTAAACTTTGCATAAAAAGAAATCTAAATCATTTTTAGATTAAATATTGTAAATAATAAATAAAGTTTGTTAGATTTTTATGGGCAGAAGTGGTTTGGATGCATTCATGGTTTGTAAAAGAGTTGGATGATTCTGTTCATCAGGAGAACTGAAGCTAGGGCAGAACAGACATGCCTCTGTTTGTATCTAAGCCTGCCCTGGCTTTTCTTTCTTTTATTCTTTGTGTGAAAGGACAAAGTAAATACATTTCTAGATAACGTGCGTTACAGTTATGCTGGGTGTGGCGGTGTGATAAAGAATAAGGTACTGTATTAAATTACAAATTACTCAAACTTTGTCCATTATATGCAAGTCAGCGTGTATTAAAAAGGCAACACCTCTTTCTGCTATTTGGGCCAATGGGCTAGGTTTAACATAAATATTTGACATATGGATGTCCTGGAAACAGATACATAACATTCATGATAACCAGCTACCAAGTGACATTGAGAATTGAAAGCTTACATTTTTCAAGGTGTGCAGTACAAATCGCATTCTTATCCAAAATGCATGAGGTGTATATGTCCATTCCGCTCTATATCCCATACCTTTGTAGTCTGTATTAGATATGTCTTTCTACAGTTGCATTGTGTATTTTTCCAGGAAAACATCACAGTGGTTACTGTTACTAATACTGTTCAGCAGGAAGATAATCAATCAGAGAGAAACTTTCAACCAAAACAAATAAGATCAGTTCTTATTGTTTCTGACACACTGAGGTCATTGTTGGATTATGACTTCAGAGACAATATGATTTATCGCTTGGTTGGGTTTAAAAATCTATCAACCAAAAGCGCGAAGTCAGAATGCAATCTTAAGTCATTTGCTAACAGTGTAACCAAACATTATTCAAGCATGTAGATGAACATACTAATAGAACCATACACCCATGCAAGGCTCCTTTAGCCAACAGAGTCAACCTATTCAAATAAACTCAGCAAAAAAAGAAACATCCTCTCACTGTCAACTGCGTTTATTTTCATCAAACTTAACATGTGTAAATATTCCCATGAACATAACAAGATTCAACAACTGAGACATACACTGAACAAGTTCCACAGACATGTGACTAACAGAAATTGAATAATGTGTCCCTGAACAAAGGGGGGGGGGGGTAAAAATCAAAAGTAACAGTCAGTATCAGCTGCCACCAGCTGCATTAAGTACTGCAGTGCATCTCATCCTCATGGACTGACCAGATTTTCCATTTCTTGCTGTGAGATGTTACCCCACTCTTCTACCAAGGCACCTGCAAGTTCCTAGACATTTCTGGGGGGAATGGCCCTAGACCTCACCCTCCGATCCAACAGGTCCCAGACATCCTCAATGGGATTGAGATCCGGGCTCTTTGCTGGCCATGGCAAAACACCGACATTCCTGTCTTGCAGAAAATCACGTACAGAATGAGCAGTATGGCTGGTGGCATTGTCATGCTGGAGGGTGATGTCAGGATGAACCTGCAGGAAGAGTACCACATGAGGGAGGAGGATGTCTTTCCTGTAACGCACAGCATTGAGATTGCCTGCAATGACAACAAGCTCAGTCCGATGATGCTGTGACACACTGCCCCAGACCATGACAGACCCTCCACCTCCAAATCGATCCCGCTCCAGAGTACAGGCCTCGGTGTAACGCTCATTCCTTCCGATTTTTACAAATTATCTTTGAAAGACAGGGTCCTGAAAAAGGGAAGTTTATTTTTTTGCTGAGTTTAATACCATCAAGAGGATAAGTCAATGTCTTTGCATTTGGGCCAATATGACAAAAGTTGTCTGTCAATTGTCTATGGCAAAAGGTAAAATCCACATATGAAGGTATGCAGACACAAATACCTTAGTGGTAATGAATAAGTCACTGAGTCACTCTCATGTAACTTAAAAACAAATCAGACAAGTGACACACTATGACGATAAGACAAATCTAGAAAATATAACCTATACAGTAGTATCATGACATCATCAATACAGACAATATGCTGGCAAGGAAATGTGGTATCAAGACTTGATTATACCTTCAATGGCCTGCCACATATTTGCCCACTGATATTGGCACAGAGGGTGTGGTGCTCCTAATACTAGCAGCAGGTCCGATTACCTCTGCATGGTAAAAGCCAAGACAGTTCGGGGAAAATGGGATAGTTCAGGATCTTATGAAGATTATTCTCCAACTCTTTCCACCTGAATGTTATTCCTAGTGACATTAAAATGTAATGACTTATAATGAATTAGAGAAATCCAACCCTTCCAATCTTTTTACTGTGGATTCTGACTTGTTGATGTGAATTGTGTCCCTAAATCAACGCACAAATTGTAGTCACTTAGTTAATTAGTTACTGTAGAAAACAATTTTAAAACTGTTTTACATTTCATTATTACCCCCCCATACCCCTCCCCATTTAACATTCAGGATTTCTCTTTGAAATTGGCCAATTTGCGTTCAAATGTCACGCATTGCTTCAGATCAACCATGAGACTGCAACGCTGTAACAGTAGCTGTTAAATCCTACATAAACATCTGACACACAAAGGCTGCTTTACAAAAACAGCCCAATTTTGATTATTTTTCCCCACTAATTGGTCTTTTGAACAACCAGATCAGCTCTGCTAAAGATATAAAAAATATAAAAATTGGGCTGCCTGTCTAAATGCAGCCAAAGAACCAAGTAAGGATATTTGCCAGTAGCTAATCCATGGGTGAAGTTGCCATGATGTACAGTATATTAATCTGGGTGTTGGTGAGAAAAGAGGTTTCGTTATATGACACACACCTTCCACTCATGGCATATAAAAATGTAGTCTTTAAATGTGAATTATTGAATCACTGCAAACATCCAATATTTACTATCTTCAGTTGAAAGTACAACACAATTTTACAATGAAGACATAACCTAACTAACTTGAGACCTAACTTCTGTCTGAGTATAGTAAAAAAAAAAAAAATTAAAAATAATAGTAAATATGCTGGTTGAGGAAAATAATTACATCTAGAAAAATTCTATATTTTTATACATTTTTATTTAACCAGGCGAGTCAGTAAAGAACACATTCTTATTTACAAGTCAAGATAATTATGTAAACTTAAATCAGAATTCTGATTGTTTCACGCTTGTTTCCAAATGTGAAATCACTGTGTAGGCTATGCATTGCCATCTTGTGGCTTGAAGGCGCAAATGGAATATAATGATCATAAAAGCATCTGCAGTATAAATCCACTTTGTTCATAACATTTCATCACTAACAACACCCTTGCAATAAAAACTGTTCTTACACACAACACAATTGATAGCTCATGCAAAGCCCTCAAACAGCCATATAAGACTTGTAGGTGTTGCTGTTGATATTAAAGGGATAGTTCACCCAAAGTTCATTATTGGTTAATACGTACAATATTTTTTTGAATGATGATAGTTCACTTTAGGTGACCTTCACCGGTTAAGGCAAACTCCTTGAAGTGATGTCATCCTCCAGGAAGTCACTTCATCACAGGGCTAGACATCCAGGTTTAGTGAAGACAGTTAACACCGGGTACCCTGTCCCTCGAGGTTCTTAAGCCAGAGTACCAGGGCGTATTTGGTACCAGTGCTAACCCGCTCCACATCCTCTCCACTATTCGGGGCCCGGTTACACAAAACAGACAATGGTAAAACTGACTCACTGAGCACACCTTCCGGAGAGACCTCCGATACACTGGAGAACCAACGCCACAGAAACAAAATGGCAACATTGTTAAGAGGAAACCAATGAAATAATTAATGTCAGAGGAAATTAGCCTAGTAAAACTTTTTTCCCCCAAATACTTGTCAATGGTACAGTATATAATATTTTTTTTAATGTCTGTTTATGTTTTGAGTATATTACTTTGTGGATGTGATGTACCTTATGGTTGGAGCCAGGCCCTCCAACGGTGTCACAGAACCCTCCTCTCCGTCCACGGCGGACACGATGGCCTTGACCAGCGAGGCGTCCACCCACAGACAGCCACTGACCTCAGCAGGCTCGGGGTGCAGAGAGGCCTAGAACAAAGATAGTCTTTAGTGAGTCAGAGGCCTTCTCTTTGATTTGGCTTTGTGTGCCTTTAATGATAACACCAGAAAGGAATATGGACAGGCAGACAGATAGACAGACATACAGGACAGTGAGGCAGATACCTGGAGCTGCTGGTGTGTGAGGGAGGTGTTTAGGAGCATGTAAGTGACCACATGGTGCCTCTGTGGCATCCCTCTGCTCAGCATGGGCGGGAAAACTGACTGTGAAGAGAAACAGAACAAACATTTGAGCCAACATGAGCAAACAGGACTGTCAGACAAATCAGAATTGATCAAATGTCTGTGGAATTGTGGCCAGTAGGTTTTTCTAATATATTTACATATTATTATTATTATTTAAAAAACTATTCCCTGGGCCTAGAAATGTGATGTGTAGTGGCAGTGATTTCCCACCTCCCAGAGCCCCAGCAGCTGAGCTGAGACGTCTCCAGGGTCCAGCTTCAGTCCTGTCTCCTCCCTCAGCTCCCTCAGCCCCGCGTCCAGGAGCTGACAAACAAGAGAGATATGAGGCAAACACACACACCAAGCTTGATTGGGCTAAAAGGGAATTGACCCCAGAGACCATGAGGGGGGTTGAAACCACAGGCAAAGACACTTATGAGGATTAATCTAATTTATCTTCCACTGTTTAATAGCTATTGCAACTAGAAATGTTACCCTCTCATCCAGTTCCACAAGGCCACCTGAAAAAAAGGTAAATTGGGTTACCCAAAGTGTCTTCCTATGGAATGCCATTTCATTTTGAAAGGTTACTTCCGCAGAAAGATGCCATACCTGGTGGAACCCACACATTGGGGAAAATGCGGAGACTGGACGCCCGTCGAGTTAACAACACCTTCTGATTGGCTGACTGCAGAAGAATAGCAACCCCCACGTCCACTCCGCGGCTCTGAACATCCAATGGGATTGCAGCTGCCTCTGCGACAGACAGATACTTGAAGGGGCAAAAGGTTGCTCTCTGAGAAAAAAAAAATATCAACCAAATAAACCCAAACATTTTTCATTATACTTTTTTCAGTCAACCAACAATAATTTCTATGGGATACACAAAACAACTGAGGTATGGAAACGTGGCCACAACTGATAAAACAATTAAAACAATCAGTTTATTAAATTGAATGTGTTTCATTGAGCCATTACCTTCAGCGGAATTCCTCTCCCCTTCTCGCACTCACACAGTGTAAAGCGATTGTTCTCCAAAGAACACTTCACCTCCACCTCATCAAGAGTCTCTGTAAAATGACCTGTTATGCTCTAACAGAAAATGAAGTAGTAAATTATTTTATTTTTTAACTGTTGCACAATTCACCTCATATAACAACCTTTAAAGTATTGGCAACTACAAGAATAAAGGCTAACCATTTAGCTAAATTACTTGATTTCAATGTATTTTGAAAGGGAAAATACTGGGCCTGCTATGGGTCCATTCAGCCATTGTTTTTTTTGTTATCAATATATAAATCCTGATTATGGATGGCAATCTCTGGCCCATAAATTAAGGAAATATACACTATATATACAAAGGTATGTGGACACCCCTTCAAATGAGTGGATTCAGCTATTTCAGCCAAACCTGTTGCTGACAGGTGTATAAAATCGAGCAGTCATGTCATGCATGTCACAGTCATGCAATCTCCATAGAGAAACATTGTCAGTAGAATGGCCTTACTGAAGAGTTCAGTGACTTTCAACGTAGCACCATCATAGGATGCCATCTTTCCAAGTCAGTTCGTCAAATTTCTGCCCTGTTAGAGCTGCCCCAGGCAACTATAAGTGCTGTTATTGTGAAGTAAGAAAAACAACGGCTCAGCCGCAAAGTGGTAGGCCACACAAGCTCACAGAACGGGACCGCCGAGTGCGTAAAAATCGTCTGTCCTACGTTGCAACACTACCGAGTTCCAAACTGCCAGATGTCAGAATAACTGTTCGCCGGGAGCTTCATGAAGTGGGCTTCCATGGCTGAGCAGCCGCACATACACCTAAAATCACCAAGCATCGGCTGGAGTGGTGTAAAGCTTGCCGCCATTGGACTCGGGAGCAATGGAAGTACATTCTCTGGAGTGATGAATCACGCTTCACCATCTGGCAGTTCGACAGACGAATCTGGGTTTGGCGGATGCCAGATGAACGCTACCTGCCCCAAAGCATAGTGCCAACTGTAAAGTTTGGTGGAGGAGGAATAATGGTCTGGGGCTGTTTTTAAATGGTTGGGGCTAGGCCCCTTGGTTCCAGTGAATGGAAATCTTACCGCTACCGCGTACAATGACATTCCAGGCAATTCTGTGCTTTCAACTGTGGAAACAGTTTGGGGAAGGCCCTTTCCTGTTTCAGCATGACAATGGCCCTGTGCAGAAAGGGAGGTCCATACAGAAATAGTTTGTTGAGATCGGTGTTGAAGAACTTGACTTGCCAGCAGAGCCCTGATTTAAACCTCATCGAACACCTTTGGGATGAATTGGAACGCCCACTGCGAGCCAGGCCTTATCGCCCAACATCAGTGCCTGACCTCACTAATGCTGGTGGCTGAATGGAAGCAAGTCCCTGCAGCAATGTTCCAACAGCTAGTGGAAAGCCTTCCTAGAAGAATGGAGGCTGTTATAGCAGCAAAGGGGGCGACAAACTCCATATTAATGCCCATAATTTTGGAATTAGATGTTCGACATGAAGTTGTCCACATACTTTTGGTCACGTAGTGTATATCTACAGTATTATTTTTTTCTTTAACCGTACATTTAATCTGGGTGACCTACCCCTTTAAAATGGTACTACAGTAAAACCAAACACTGCCATAGCGCCCACGCGCAACTCGTTTTCAAAAATTACACGTGACACTGGCATTTGGCTTGTTGAAGTGAAAACAAAGCTAAAATATAGCACATGCACAACTGACCTGTGCAAAACGGGCACATTGCGGTTCGACATTATTCTTCGACAGATGAACCAGTATTTTCGTGACTTTTTCCATGGTTGCAAATTATTCTCCTTATTGATAGATACCGTAGTTTAATGCAGGTGACAGATAGCTAGCAACGTTAGCTAGCCTAATTTTCAAAACAATGTGTAAAATAATCCTGCGAGCGATAGCAAATCAGATTTCTGATAGCAATATAAGATTGGCAATGCGTGTTAGCTAGCTAGCTAATATTACCACATTAGACATTTGTTCAAATGAGCACTAGTAGCGCAATTGACATCCCACTACAGTTCACTGAAGTATTGACAACCAAGCTAACTCTATAGCTAGCCGTTATTATTATGATCAATTCCCAAGCTGTTTTTGCTAACTAGCTATCAATCTATCTAGTGGGCTCCTGCCTTGTTAGCTAGGTCGATGGTTCATGCAACAAAATTGTTTCCTGCCCACTGATCTTAGCTTCTATGGCTAGCTGTCATGTCCAAGGAATATAAACACAAATGTACACTTAGCTAACTACCTACATTCATTGGCTACATTGGTATCACATGTGGCTCTTCTTCTTCTTCGGTTTATATATGGCGGTTGGCAACTAACTTTAATGTGCTTTACCGCCACGAACTGGACTGGAGTGTGGACCAGGTCTAAAAACTCTAAATCCTACCCACTATTCTCGTCTCCTGAAATTTCCACCCCAAAACCATCTTTTGTTATTTTAGTCCATTGTTGATATCAAAAGGTGTTGCATGTCAGCAATAAGGTTTTCAAGATATACAGTATAACTTTCACAATACAGAAATACAGCTGGTATGATGCATTATGAATCACATGATGGAAAAGGCAGCATCATGTGATGCAAAATGCATCCTACCTGCTGTATTTCTGTATTTTGAAGGAATGCTGACAATGTAAAAAAAAATACTAATGAAACATATACCGAAAGATAGTTAAGGAAACCTTTTTCCTTTAAGGAAACTAAATACATAATTAAATACTACATCCCCTGAAGATTTTCTCAGCTATTAACTTAAGCTTGGCCCTTCATTACCATTGTAGCTCAGTTGGTAGAGCATGGCGCTTGTAACGCCATGGTAGTGGGTTCGATTCCTGGGACCACACATACGTAAAATGTATGCACGAATGACGAAGTTGCTTTGGATAAAAGCATCTGCTAAATAGCATATATTATATATTTGTCCTTAAATCTGATAACAATCCCTCCCATTGTGCTGGCACTGAAATAACTGGTATTCCACTGTCTCCATCTTCTCCTGACAGTGATCACACCCAGTCAGATGTTTTGTACTGTTGAGCTTTGTGTGTGCCAGAGCATTGTGATTCCACGTTCCTCCCATCTCTCTCGACCTGAGGACCTCCCTGCCCTCACATTGTCCTGGATCTTACACAGGAGTCTTCCCTTTCCCTCCCTATTCCACAACTCTTGCCATTTGTTTTTGACCACTTCTTATTAACCCATTGGCTTGTGCTTTAATGATAGACAATTCCAGTCCATTTAAATGTTATGATGTCTGAGAGCTTGCTTGGCAAGAACATCCACTTCCTCATCAGGCACTGCAAAATCGCATACAATACATCTGGTCTGCTCCGTGACACAAATTAATTAAAGCTCATCAGTGCAGCACATGAGTCAGAGCAGATGATGACCTTATCTGGCCTCACCTCCTCCACCCACTCTGCAGCTAAGAGTATGGCTGCATACTCGAGCCTGGATTACATCTAGCTTTTTTAAAGATGTCTGAGCTGCTGATGCATATGCTACACTACCATAGTCCAGTGATGATCTTAATATCGCTATATATAACGTTTTCAATGCCATTCTATCCACCCCCCCACGTCATTCCCGACAGGCAACGCATCACATTCAATATTTTCTTTCCTTTGATAACTACTCTGTTAATGTGTTCTGCCCATGTCATTCGAGTGTCAGACCAGATCCCCAGAAACCTAAACACTCTCACCCTCTCCAGATTCCTCCCGTACAGCTTCAGGCATATTTCCTCCCCAACCAGTCTGTGTTTTCTCAACTGAGAACTTGAAGCCCCACCTGTAGGACCACTGTTCAACTTCTCTGATCCTTCTTGAACTCTCCTGACTTTATGGGGAATATTTCTCCCTCTCTTCCACAGTGCCCTGTCGTCCGCAAACAAAGACCTCCCAATATCTGTTCTCCCCTGAGAGAATACAAAATCAATTATAATGGAGAACAACAAATGACTAATCACACTTCCCTGGGGGGGTAGCATGATCTACCTCATAACTTTCTGACATTGAGCTCCCCATATACAGATTTGTATGTAATGAGATGCTAATGTCTCCACCCTAACAATGGGAGTCGTTGTCCCAAAGGCGGGAAGACAGGTGACAAGTTTATGTTTAAATAAACCAATAGAAACGCGTTTGCCTTATTTTGGACAGATTTTAGCAAGAGTGAAACCTTTAGCTTTGCCTCTTCCTCTATGACTGTGGTTGCACCCATGTGCCGCCCCTTTCAATGTATTATTGATCCAGTAGGTGGCGCTAAAGACCAATATTATTTTGAAAATGCTCCAGTAAAGTAAATTTGCCTAAAAAAAACAATTTGGAAAAACACAACTAAAGTGTTCAAATCTACTGATACCAACAATGTAAGATATATATCTATGTAAGATCTAATGTATGGGAGAATGAGATATTTTATATTATTTATGTTCAGCTCCTGAGTGGTGCAGCGGTCTAAGGCACTGCATCTCAGTGCAAGAGGCATCACTACAGTCCCTGGTTTGAATCCAGGCTGTATCACATCAGGCTGTAATTGGCCCAGCACCATCTGAGTTTGGCTGGGGTAGGCCATCATTGTAAATAAGAATTTGTTCTTAACTGACTTGCCTAGTTAAATAMAAATAATACATTCGTGCAAGTAAACAACACAATTTTAGCATAATRTTTCTCAATCCACCATATGTCGCTCTTCCACATCTGCAATGAAAAGTGACAGAGCTAGAGCAGTGTTTGTCAGACCATGAGACATCCCGAATATCAGTCTTCTCACAAGATCATCTGTAGTGTCCGATTTAAAAAATATATAATATGACCCCTCTATGGAAAGATGAGACTCTCACGATGACATTTTGCTCTATGACCCCCATAATCTTACTGCCGATCTGCCAACTTCTGTCTGTAGTATCTAAACTGTTTTGGCTACACACTAATATGACCCCTCTGTGGAAAGGTGAGACTCACAAACATGTACGTGTTATTTTGCTTTAGGACGCCCACAGGCCTCACAAGACTCATCTGAAGGTCCCCAGTACCAGTTTAAAAAATGTATGGAAGTATATATGGTCACTGTTCAGTGACAAAAATACTGAGTTAAATACATGTACAAATAAATGCAAATAAATGTTCCTGATCTTTGTTATAGCTCTCAGATATAGGACAGACAGTTCAGATCAAACTTCCTTTTGATTTTTTTGGGGGGGACTATTTGTTGTTCCATGTAGTGAATTTGTTATTCAATGCATTTGTATGAGCCAAATACAAATTTTCATCAAATATTTTTTTWAATATTTTTGGGGATTCTTCAAGGGGTATTAAAATTCAAAATCAAATAGCTAAATGATCCTTGGTATGACCTTCTTAAAATAATTGTATATAGCTTAGTAGAAATCCAGAGCAATTTAACTTAATGCGCTAGCTAGGTAAGACAACCGCATATCACAATCAAATCAAATCAAATTGTTCACATACATATGGTTAGCAGATGTTAATGCGAGTGTAGCGAAATGCTTGTGCTTGTAGTTCTGACAATGCAGTAATATCTAACAAGTAATCTAACAAATTCACAACGACTACCTTATACACACAAATGTAATGGATGAATAAGATGCATTCATTGTAAGTAAAACTTTCCTCAACAAAGCAACTTTCAGCAGAATCAGTGCTAGTAAGAAAACACAAGTGCAAGTGGCTTAGTGCAAGAAAGGCAAGCATAACAGTAAGGTATTCGTTTTTTCCCCTTTTTTTTCTTGCCACTAGGCCAGAGATTTAGCCTTTATCATCATGTCTGAATGTTTCATGGCAGTGCCAACACTGTGGTGACTTCACCCTGAGTGCCAGGGAAGCACAGGGGGTCTGCAGTGCTGCTGGGAACACACAGAGGGGTGTCAGTCTCTTCCTGAGGGACCTGAGCAGGGAGGAGAGAGGGACATATCTAATCTTAGTGAATCTAGTCACCTAATCAGAAAGTGACATCAAGGCTGTGTTTAGACAGGTAGCCCAATTCAGATMTTTTTTCCACTCACATCAGATCTTTTCACATCAGATACTTTTCAGAGCTGATTGGTCAATCAAAGACCAATTAGTGAAAAAAACATCAAAATTGGGCTGCCTGTGTAAACGCAGCCCAAAAGTAGGTTGTGAGGAGATGGTTCTTACCTCTGGGGCGTCGGTACCCATGATGCACAGCCCATACAGAATAACGACCACACTGATCAGCATCTCCAGCACCAAGAAACCAATCAGAATGCCCAGCATAACATTGATCAGGAGCGTCACAGGAAGGAAGCCATGCAGAGACACCACACCAGCGTCATGGTCATGTTATCAGATTCCTACAACACAGACCAATCTACATCTGGCCTTTGCTTGAATTCAGGGGTATTGAAGAAAATACCTACCACAGTGTCTCCATAGAAATTGGAGTAGTGGTGATCCTCTTTGCAGGGGTATTTGTCCTGTTTGTAGGGTGTATGCTTGGACATACAGTGCATTCGGAAAGTTCCTTGGGTCCAGTGTTCCTCCAAAGTCTGTTGTGACAACTGCAAGGTGGGCACGCCTCTCCTTCACTGGACCCTTACTGACACACACTTAGTCACTCATTCAACCCCATCACTGAACACCTACATTTAAATCAGCTCAGGTCATTAGTCTCATATTTATTATAACTATAATTATATATGTTATAACTCTGATTATGTTCTTGTCTATTACGGTTCTATATTTTGTCATGTATGTGTATGTTTTATGTGGACACCAGGAAGAGTAGTTTCTGCATGTGTAATAGCTAATAGTGATCCTAATGAACTAAACTATTACATGATCTATCACAAGAAGCTGAACAAAAGTCCAAATCATAAACCCCTTTACTGATCTGTCTATTTTCTCTGTCTGACCAGCTGCGTACAGGTATATGAATGTGTCGGCAGCCCCTGGGGGAGTGTGACCTCCCAGAGCACTGCACCGGTACCTCTCCCTACTGCCCCCCCAACGTGTTCCTGCAGAACGGCGAGCCCTGCGAGGAAGGCTCCTCCTACTGCTACAGCGGTGTCTGCGCCAGCCTCAACACACAGTGCCAGATGTTGTGGGGACCTAGTGAGTTACACTATTGGTCAAATGTTCTGGACCCGATAACATTGGGATTGATTCCACTGTGGGGAGCTGGTGGCTAGTTATTTTGAACTGAAACTTTGAAAAATGTTACTTCACCTGTGGAAACAGAGGCAACATACTCTTAAAGCACAAATATATTTCCCTTGGTTGACTGATCTTGAACCCAGAACCAAATCAACTAATTGATTTCACGAGTTATAAGGGGTTGACAGCGGTTGGTTGAGTTAAGTGGTTGAACTGGACACCACCCTAGGTGCAAGTCTCTGAACGCCATCTAAACAGCTTTCTCCTACTTACCTAGAAGTACTGTGTGGGGTTAATGCCAGCATATACAAGAGTAATTCCACTAAAGAGGACCTATGGGATAAATAAACATCCTGAAMTTTAGAGACAGATCACATACACAATGTGTGGAAGTATCGTTCAACAATGCAAGAGGCATGAATACATATAGCACAGTTCCAACTTCTTAATTTAACCTAAAAGACAACTGATCAATATATAGCTGACCCATCCAACAATCAACATGACAAAGACATCTCTTTTAAAGAAACTGTTCAGCTGAAAAAGATTCCCAGCCATGGAGACCGTTAGTAGCCCAATGATCATCTCAAATCACCACAGAAGTGTGTAGAGACAAAAAAAAAMAAAWATTAAATGAACCGATTACACATTTATAAGCTACAGGCAGTGCCTCAGAGGATATTGGAGGGGCACAACATTCATGGTGTAGCAAAGTATATAGGCTACTTAGATATAAATTAAACAGGCAATGCATGACATTTATTGTTGGCATGTTGTTCCTTCATAGTCTTTACAGGATACTTCAAAGCGTGTGATTGTGAAATTTACCAATTCAGTAAACACCGTCATTTGATTTGTCTTAGTTACTCTTAAGGAAAACAAAAGTCACCTCTAATTGAGTAATGTGCTGCTATATTGAATCTCTCAAGCAACATTTTACAATAATGATACAATTTCAGATCACTTACCGTTGCCTTCTGTTAAAGTGAATGGGATAAGCAGTTTCTTTTTCCAGTAACACACCCAGCAAAGAGTAGTGGTTTGTAGAATGCACATCACTGGAAAAACAATGTGCAAATTTGTTTTGCATGGTCCGGTCCCCTAGCAGTGTGCTCATTTTCAACCATTACATTGGTCCTAAAGACAAATCTCCACCCACCCGGGGCAACCAGGCCATGCATAACAAACTCACAATGCGAGAAGACTAGTCGGACGACTCCTGAGGCTATTAAATCATGGATGGATGAAATTGCTCTAATGTCCATTAATTATATTTAGCCGACAGAGCCCAGCTTTTAGGAGAGCGCCAGTCAACATGCATTCTCAGTTGACTTCAATCAATATGCAAAGATGAATGGGTGTTGAGAGTGGCATGTTTTTCAGGTTGGCATTTCACCTCCAGAAAAGCCATAAACAGGAACCAGATGGAAATAGCTCATTTAAGGTTACAGTGATCTGTGGAAAAACCAATGTAGAACACTACACAAGAGGAATATTACATTGTATTGAATGAAAGAAACGATACTGTTCAGGAAATCAAGAGCAACTCTCCAGTAATATGAAATAGCAAAAGAGAATAGTCCTACTTCATGAATTAGTAAGCACTACATTCATGCAGGACACATGACTGTACACATTGATAACAAAACATCAGAACATTCGCCAATGGCGTCACACTTCCTAGGGTCGGTGTATGCATGGTTCTGCCTCACGGAGAGTATGGTGGAGCCGGGGTGTGCAGAGTCTTTCAACCACTGCAGTAAGGGCACGTCACTGTCGTCAGGGAGGCCTGGCTGGCTCCGGTGGGTCAGTACCAGTCTCTACCGCCACCTAGACCCAATCACAAGGTGCAGGAGAAGGAAGGAGGATGAAGTCCAGGAACTAGCCAGAACTGGCATTCATCTCAAACTGACCAGTCAACATGACCATGATTACACTATCACGATTCTGGGATTTGAAAGGACTGGATTGGTACGTCTTAAGCAATATGGTGTAAACTACCAGAGGACTAAGGTGGAGCTATTCGTTATTGTTGGTAACTAGGAGTTTACAAGAGGGGAGTCAAGAAGCAACAAGTGTGTTGAAAGTTAGGAATTGTAGCCAATGTTCTGTTAAACAGGCAAAATGGTTCATGCCCTGTAGCGTTTGTTTGAGCTACTGTAAGACTGTACTTTWAAAAAATGATGCATGTACAGCTGCTGCACTTTGCCTGCTCAACAGACTATTAACCTGTTGATGTAAGCGATGACTGCAGCGTTCTCAAGCTTACCATCCCCCGGCCACAGCTCAGGCTGTAGTACCCACGGAGGTGAATGGCTTTCCCAGAGAAGACACAGACAGTGAGAGCCACACAGAGCTCCATCACCGTCAGGACCAGCAGTAGGCCCTTTACCCCATTCAAGACTGTCTGATGCACACAGAGGTAAAACAGGAGGAATAGGTGTCAACAGTTGGGCTAATGTTTGCATTGTAACTTTAGAAGGATTTACAAGTTTTGTTCAGATTTCTCATCCTGGTAAAACAATAGCAACGGTATCTCGTAAATACATAAAACATTTAATAAGCCTGCAAAGATGCATTTCTCTAGCTCCTTGCAGCATTTAATWAACAAACTGTTTGGAAGCACAGAAGACTGCTGAGGGGAGAACAGATCATAGTAATTTCCAGAACGGTGCAAATGGAATGGCATAAAACACACAGAAACAATGTGTGTGATGTATTTGATACTATTCCACTTATTCTGCTCCAGCCATTACTACAAGCCCATCCTCCCCAATTAGGTGCCACCAACCTCATGTGTTTGGAAGGTTACTGAGTTCTCTGAAGTGAGTATAACAAATGCATACAGCAAAATTACATGAACCAGGTCACTTCCATAAATACTTACATATAGTGTCCTAACCATAATTGTGCATTCCTGTATCCTGTTCTGGTCGGAATCGGAAGTATAGTTGTCATCAGTTTCAGTGCAGAAACCATCTTCATGTTTTACAGTCAGCAGCATACAAATATAGGCAACCCCAGCCAGGGCCACAAGAACACTGACAACATTCACAGCCAGAGTCCCTTTAATCTGACAGGGTGAGAAATGGAGAGGGGAAACTGAACCACTATTGCATGACAATGTTAGTTTGTTTAAAAATATATGGACATGGACATCTATTAACTGTTCCAATTGGTTAGATGTTTGGTTTGTGAGTTTGTCTAGGAAAATATATCCTGTTTTACTTCCTAATATCAAAGATTTAATTTCTGATATACATCTCAACTTATAAATCTAATAAAGTAAACTTGAAGTGCACACTGCTATTAACCACAGTCACAGTGAATGACTTACCAGACTCAAACGTGTTCCTTTCCGGGCAGCCACAGTGAGAGATCCAGAGAGGACAAACTGGAGAGAGTGAGCAACACAGGAGAGAAAGACACTTTAGACCATTGACATATGAAGCTAAGGTGATGCTGACCAATCAACTGCCACATCCAATGTCAACTACTGTAGAGGCCTACACTTTATAGATAAACACAAGTTCTGCTGCGGTCTCCTGTGGGTGTGGGATGCGCTTTGGTCATGAGTGCTGATCTGAAGTCAGTTATCCTGCTTGTTCACCTACCTTTCTAGGTTACAATAGGACTACTGTAAGATAGATGACAGCAGATTCACTCTGAGGAAACATCTAAAAGTGCATGTGTCCGTGTAGCATTTAGTGTGTTGGATATTACTTGCCCCCTTGGGACCAAGAACTTACAGCAACTCCCATGAAGAGCGGGAACTGGTCATACAGGAWAGGGGTGAGAAGAGCAGACAGGCTCACCACCATGCACACCAATCCAAGGACGATCTGCACAATCTGAGACAGTCATTCGGGGAACATTGAGTAACAATAGTGGAAATGGTAACTAATAGTGGTTCAGTTTAGCCTAGATGTTGTTTTCTTCTAAATCAAATTGCCCTCAAAGGATGTTAAATATAGATCTCTACAATAGCACAGCCAATGATTGAATCCAATGGCAAATGGATTGAATGAGCACTAAAGACAGTAAAGACAGTAATATTCTGTTCTCACCCCAAGAGATTGTGGCTGAACCTGCAGGAACACCCTCGTCATCTCTGACACTTTAGTGGTCAGCATTGGCACAGCGGGGGGCTCACTCTGGATTTGGGGAGTGACATTCAGAAGTGGCAATGAAGACTTGCCACTCTCCGCCAAGGTGAAAACTTGTGTCACTACCACAACTCCATTTGCAGTGGTGATAGAGGTGGACATGGTTGATGATCCTTATGTGGGTGGTTGATTTCAACAAACACCTGCAAATAAAACTACACACTGAAAGCTTGATACTTTAATACAGCTGCAGACATTTTGTCAGTGTTAATTATGGCATTAAAGATGCCTAAGTCTTCTCTAGGTTGTCCTTGGTTTAGAAATAACATTTCAACACTAGCCTTTTGAAGAACAAAATTGAGGTTTGAAGAGTAAAATGTAGGTGTACTTCAAATGACCAAAAACAGCGGTAACTAGCACAGAATGGGCCTTTCTTAGGTCTCACAAATGAGATTTGATCTCAATGAGACTAACGTCATTGAAAGGTTAAATAAATCAATACAATATTGACAACACTCAATGATTACAATATATGATATTGTTTTTTCAAGACACATGAGTTGCACTTGTAAATCTGTGTTTTGTATTTCAATGGAAATTGAATGTAAAACTATGGAAGCTGGCACATGATTACAGTTATTAGGGCTACAACTGTTAACACAAATCGCCTAATCAGCATTAATTTAGCAAACATTTGTAACAATTCAAATTGGACAATTTACCACTTGTCCACTTTTTCCAGGTTCGGGAACAGCTAATGTACAAACGCGGAAGTACTAGGATATAATCTAGGATACTTTTTCAACGTTTACAGAGCCCTGTTGCGTCTGCTCTTTCAATTTATAACATATGCTGCGTTCAAAACAATTGGAAACTCGGAAATATCCKACTTCAATGCGTTTATGACAACTGGGACTTCTGGGAAAAAACGTTTAAACTCTCAATCAACTCGGAATTCAAAGTCGGAAGCTGAAGCATCTTTCTTAAATTGCAACTTTCCGACTTGAAGATCACTGACGTCATGATTTGACCTAGTTTTTTCCGAGTTCCCAGTTGGCTTGAAAGCCCCAATATCACAGTTTATAAACTCAAGAGACGCAACATCGCGAGATTTCTGGGAACGCTTGCTTTAACAGACACACCCTCTCCCCTCAAATTTAGTCGACACTTCTGATGACGTTTCATAACGTCTGACGAGATTACACTTGCAGGGTATGGAGGATATAGTTTATCAATCGAGGTTGCGACACCAGGAATAAAGAGTGTATCGAATTCGGGGTGCATTTTCTACCAAGAATGAACATACTCGCCGATGTATCGAATCCCAACGTGGCTGCTGTATTTAGCCTTGAATCGTTTTTAATGCTTTATTTTTCTTACGGTGACTGAGGGTCTGAGAGTTGAAAAGTATCGGGCTTCATCCGACAATCCTCGTTCCTCTCAGCCTGTAAATCTGTCATCATCATCCATAATTTTTTATTATGAAAACCTGTCTCTTTTTGTCAAACMGCTCACCCTCTTCAGGATTCGAATTTATAGAAGGGTAGCCGAAATGTGTTAAGCCTAAACACCACAGGAGTTAAATCTTGTTTATCTCAAATAAGAGAAATGGCTTAATTTATAAATGCAATATCAAGTTCACATCGAAAACGTAATGTTGGCGAAATTGTTTTGATTGTAAATCAAGGAAGTAATTGAAGACACAGAATTGGAGGAAGATGTGAGAATGACAAATATACTCTTAATTGTTTGAAATCAGTGCACAAGGCACACAAGCAGGAAAATTAAATCGTTTATACAATGGAGCATTCAAAGACTGACATGATCAAAATGTAATTAGAGAATTCAGCTTTTGTGCCCTTAGTGAATTAAGGGGAGAATACTTTTGACACCACAGAGGGACAAACAATTGAACACAAATAATTACAATTATATATAATTAACTGAAAATGGAGAGCAACTGATCGCTGGCTCCATCAGAATGCCCAGCCGGTCACAGGTGTGGAGATCATGATCAGAGGCCCAGCCGGGCACGGGTGTGGAGATCATGATCAGAGGCCCAGCCGGGCACGGGTGTGGAGATCATGAACAGAGGCCCAGCCGGGCACGGGTGTGGAGATCATGATCAGAGGCCCAGCCGGGCACGGGTGTGGAGATCATGATCAGAGGCCCAGCTGGGCATGGGTGTGGAGATCATGAACAGAGGCCCAGCCGGGCATGGGTGTGGAGATCATGAACAGAGGCCCAGCAGGGCACAGGTGTCGAGGGCACGGACAGAGGCCCAGCAGGGCACAGTGTCCGGAAAAGGGGCACCGGGGACAGAGGCCCAGCCGGGCACAGGTGTGGAGATCATGAACAGAGGCCCACCGGGCAGGGTGTGGAGATCATGAACAGAGGCCAGCGGCACAGTGTCGAAAGATCATGAACAGAGGCCCAGCAGGGCACAGGTGTCGAGGGCACGGACAGAGGCCCAGCCGGGCACAGGCATGGAGTTCATAAACAGAGGCCCAGCAGGGCACAGGTGTCAAGGCCACAGACAGAGAACCAGCTGGTGGTGGAGTAGTCCGTAAAGGAGCGGAGGACTGATGCGGTTAGAGGTGTGGAAAGTCATCTGATTGGCAGCATGTTTTTTTTGCATCACTCTTCATCAATGCCACCAAATACCCAGCATACTACAGAGCATTTTCAACAACCTACTTGAAGGTCTGCTTCCTCTAAAGGCTGGACTGCATCTCATGTTGACCCAACAAATGTGCCTTGTTGCTGGGTTGCCAACCCTGAGCAGTACAGCCCTCCTGGCCAAATTTATCCGGAGATATAGCCCTGGTGTACTCTCTTTTAGAACTATGTCTGCTGAGATGGCAAGCATTCTTACTTTCAAATCAAATTTTATTCATCATATATACAGAATACAGCGGGGTGTAAACAGTACAATGAAATGCTTACTTGCAAGCTACCTCTCAATATAGCCCTTATCATACAGTATGTCTTGGGGGTATGATATTTGTGCGTCTTTCTCATTCATCATTATTCACAGTTCATCAGGACTATCTGTAATCATGGTAGCATCCACATTAATGTAGAAGTGTTTAGAAACATTCTATTCTTATTTACAATAAGTGACTCCAAAATGACACAATACATTATTTGTCAGTAATTTCTATTAGGCACAAAATAATCTGAAACACAACCAAAACAAAGAGCAAATATTTGTAGAGTCACAAGCTTGATGTAATCATTGCATGCTAGGAATATGGGACCAAATACTAAACTTTTGACTACTTAAATACACATAAGTGAATTTATCCCAATACTTTTGGTTCCTCTTAAATGGGGGGACTATGTAGGTTGGCCCTCGCTTCATACTCGTCGCCAAACCCACTGGCTACAGGTTATCTACAAGTCTCTGCTAGGTAATTCCCCGCCTTATCTCAGCTCACTGGTCACCATAGCAGCACCCACTCGTAGCACGCGCTCCAGYAGGTATATCTCACTGGTCACCCCCAAAGCCAATTCCTCCTTTGGTCGTCTTTCCTTCCAGTTCTCTGCTGCCAATGACTGGAACGAACTGCAAAATTCTCTGAAGCTGGAGACTCATATCTCCCTCACTAGCTTTAAGCACCAGCTGTCAGAGCAGCTCACAGATCACTGCACCTGTACATAGCCCATCTGTAAACAGCCCATCTATCTACCTACCTCATCCCCATACTGTATTTATTTATTTATCTTGCTCCTTGCACCCCAGTATCTCTACTTGCACATCATCTTCTGCACATCTACCATTCCAGTGTTTAATTGCTATATTGTAATTACTTCGCCACCATGGCCTATTTATTGCCTTAACTCCCTATCTTACCTCATTTGCACTCACTGTATATAGACTTTTTGTTTTCTTTGTTCTACTGTATTATTGACTGTATGTTTTATTTATTCCATGTGTAACTCTGTGTTGTTGTATGTGTCGAATTGCTATGCTTTATCTTGGCCAGGTCGCAGTTGCAAATGAGAACTTGTTCTCAACTAGCCTACCTGGTTAAATAAMGGTGAAATAAAAATAATAAACAAATGTAGAAAAGGTGTTGTAATAAAAAGTGCTGTAATATGGATGAAAATACCTTCAAATTAAAGCTGACAGCCAAAGCCAATTCACACTTTAAAAATAAAATGTATGGTCCATGGACTAAGGAGTAACGTTAGCCCGAACAGGAATGTAGGACAGGGAACTGACGAGCACAAGTGTGGAGGATAGAGGCCCAGGGGGTGGAGTAGCCCATACAGGAGTGGAGGACAGGGGACTGACTGATGCAGCTGTGGACTGGATGCTGGTAGAGGGGGTGGGAGTAGGATGAAAGGTGCCAACAAGAGGCAGGGCTGTCTCCAGCACTGGAACTGTCAGGTCCTGAAATTCCACAAGCTCGACAAAGCTCTCATCCTCCCCTTGGACATCAGGATCACCTGTCTCCAGTTCCGCAATGGCAGCCTTATAATCCTGCAGCACCAATCCAGTCTGATCGAAGAGGTACTCCAAATTAGTTCTCCTAAAGAAAAAAACAACATAAATATATGAGAATACACCCCGGACTGAGAATGGAATAATTCTATAATAACATTTCACAATGAGAAATGTGTTGCTGTTTGTATTAAATATAAAAGCTGCATTAGATTATTAATTACATTAAAAGTATATTGCCATTACCAGTGTATTTGCGTGGAAAAGTGTAAGGAACCATATGTTCCAAATGATGACCTTCCTACTGCACAGAATGTGGGCAGTACAGCTTTACCTGCCAGAGCTTCCTGGATATCCAGAGCAGCAGATGATGGGCAAAGTACCTCTCCATCTCTACTGAGCTGCAGGTGGTGGTGGAGGGCGGTCCAGCCACATTTTGTCAACCCTGGCAAAGTCCATCTCTGGAATCCCATTCCCCAACCACCTGAACAATGCCTTGGACACCCACTTATGGTTCACATCAGGCAAAATGCGTTGCCATCCCTTGGGAAGGCATACATCTCTCCCTGAAATCAAAAGACAGCATCCCCACACGAGAAATAATGTATTGATGATACATTCCCCAAAGAATAGGTCATCATATCACATGAGACATACTGTGAAGGCCTAGTATATAATTTAAAATGCAAGTCATCACTATAAATACTTTAAATACTGTCTGGAAGGGCTGAAAAGTAGAACTATTAATTTAATTTAGATCAATAGATTAAACACCATCAAAAGACGATTATTTGTTTTACTTATCTATTATCTCCATAAACTAAACAATATCATTAATTAAAATAATAACTCCAGATTAGTATGAAAATAGTGGGGTTAACAGACTATTTTGATGGTCAGAGTAATCGGACGTTAAACTAGCTAACGTTTGAAAATAAAGGAGAGCCGCACACTCTAAGAACTCAGATGCAAAAATGTAATGTCCAACGTTTCGACAGGCAAGCTGGCTTGTGAAGAAAAATCTTATTGCAAGAACTGTGAGCTCTTTCAATTTGAGGTGTCCAAATACCTTAGAAAATATGGTAGTAATCTTGCTAAGACCAGAAGAGCTGAGGAGGAAAAGGTGATCATTAAGATAACTTCCCTTTCTCAGAGGTCCCCAGCCGGCCTCTCGGGGGAGGAGAAGATGGAACTAATTGAGTTACAAAATAAACTGGATAATATATATAGATTAAAAGCAGAAGGAGCCTTTATTATATCTAGGAAAAAATGGATTGAGGAGGGAGAACAGAATTCATCCTATTTCTTTAGACTTGAGAAATTTTACTCTAAAAATAACACTATCCATAAATTAAACATTGATGGTGTTATTACAGATGACCAAAAATGAATCGCTAAATATTGTAGCAATTTTTACAGAAACTTGTATAGCTCTACATACTGTCAGGAATCCACAGATATGTTTTTTAACTCACTGAATAATGTTCACTCTATCAGTGATATAGAATCTAAACAGTGTGATGAACCCATCAAAGTTGAAGATATTATAGAGTCTATCAAACATCTAAAGAACAATAAATCACCAGGTGTTGATGGAATTACATCAGAATTTTACAAATTATTTTCTGAACAAATAGCTCCCTTCCTATTTGAAGTATTTTTAGAGAGTATTAAAAACAATGTTCTCCCTCCTACAATGAGTCAGGGGTTAATAACACTGATACCTAAGCCTAAAAAAGAAGTGCGCTCATCGATAACTGGCGTCCAATTTGTCTTCTTAATAATGACTATAAGATATTAGCCTTACTACTTGCAAAAATAATTAAAGAAGTCCTGGAAGCAATCATTGATGAAACACAGTCTGGCTTCATGAGGAWCAGACATATTTCTAACAATGTCAGACTAGTATTAGACATACTTGACTACTCAGACCTAATAACTGAGGATAGCTTCATATTATTTTTAGATTTTTATAAAGCATTTGACACARTAGAGCATCAGTTTCTCTTCCACTCCCTTGAGAGACTTGGCTTTGGGGATTTTTTCTGTAAGGCTATTAAGACTCTCTATGTAAATGGTAACAGCTCTATCAAATTGAAATATGGCACCTCACCTAGATTTTAGTTAAATAGAGGAATTAGTCAAGGTTGTCCTATCTCCCCGTACCTGTTTTTATTAATCACCCAACTTCTTGCAAATTATTTAAATAATAGTCCTGTACAAGGTATTTCCATAGCTGGTAAAGAAATTTTTATAAGCCAGCTGGCTGATGATACTACACTTTTTCTGAAAGACGCTAACCAAATTCCCATATCGATCAATGTGATACAATCCTTTTCCAAAGCATCTGGTCTATACCTTAACATTAATAAATGTGAACTCATAGCTGTCAAAGATTGTGTGACACCTTCATATTATGGTATTCCAGTAAAAGAAGAACTTACATATTTAGGCATAACCATTACAAAGGATCAGAAGTCTAGAGGCTTACTAAATTTGAACCCTCTTATTAAAAATACCCAGAAGAAGCTAAATCAATGGCCACAGAGGGACTTATCTTTAAAAGGTAGAGTCCTAATAACCAAGGCCGAAGGTATCTCTAGACTAACATATGGCGCTCTATCTTTATATCTTGACAGTAAAATAAGCAAGGAGATAGACCAGATGCTTTTCAACTTTCTTTGGAGAAACCGTACCCATTACATTAGGAAAACGGTTGTAATGAACACTTTTGAGAATGGTGGACTGAATTTTCTGGACTTTACTACTTTAAATAATACTTTTAAGATCAATTGGATAAAACAATTCCTAAGAAGACCCACTTCTATCTGGAATTTTATTCCTCATCATGTCTTCTCTACTTTTGGTGGCCTTAACTTCATGTCGTTTTGCAATTATAATATTGACAAAATTCCAGTGAAACTTTCTGCTTTTCATCGGCAGGTTTTCTTGTCATGGTCCTTAACGTGTCAAGACCTGACCCTCAGAGCCTACCTTCTATTGATCCTGTTGACTCATGTCGTAGCTGAATCAGAATTAGTTAGGTAACATAGATAAATAAGATGTTTTATTTACTTTCATAATATGCTTATGTGAGATACTTGTCATTAGAATGTCTCTTTTTGACTATACTGTCGGCAGTTGCATTTTTCCTTTCTTCTCTAGGGAAAAGTAACTTGGGGCCCAGAGAGGGGAGAGGTCAGGCTTGTCTTTTATATGTCTGGTAATATGCAGAATATCAGAAAGGAACATTGTCTTCATATGTGAACAGAATGGAACACTTTCTTCATATGTGAATGTATCTGTTAAACCATGTGAAGGGATGATTAAGGGGGAACCAATTATCTCTTGGCTCCACAATGTCTGTGCACGAGTCACTCCCCTCTGTGAGCTTGTCCAGGGGTGGGGTGTATTTGAGATGGGAGTATCTAAAGTTGACAATTGATATATGCCATTGCATGAGGTAATGTTTTGGTACTATGAAGTACCAAGAACGAGATCAGAACCTCGTCTTAGAGACCAAACGGAACGATAATTTATAGCTAATGCCATCTTGGCTTTGTGAAGTTTCTGAGATCTGTGGTTCGTCATGTGAGTTGAGAGGGTTGTATCTTGGCTATAAAAGATACTAGAATTCTTTTGTAAGCACTCTCAGAATTCATTTATAGACACTGAATTGATCTGAGAGTCAAAGGGCTATGGTGAAGCTCATATAATTAAAGATAACGTTTAAAATATAACTGACTTGTGTGTGTGTAACGCTCGTCGTTGGAATGAGGTGAGGACCAAAGCGCAGCGTGGTAAGTGTCCATATTGTTTTAATACGAAATAATGAACACTGAACAAAAACAATATAACGACAAACGAACACTCCTGTACGATGAAACAAAAACACAGAACAGAAAATATAATCACCCACAAAACACAATGCAAAACAGGCTACCTAAATATGGCTCCCAATCAGAGACAACGACTGACACCTGCCTCTGATTGAGAACCATACTAGGCCAAACACATAGAAAAGGACGACAGAACAAAACATAGAAAAAACAACATAGAATGCCCACCCCAATTCACGCCCTGACCAAACTAAAATAAAGACATAATAAAGGAACTAAGGTCAGAACGTGACAGTGTGGTTTGTAAACTCTCCTCATTTAGTAATACAGGAAATTACCACGACACTCATCAGTAGGAAAGCTTTGTTTCCCTTTTGGTCCATTCAACAACAGAACGATACGAACCTTGTTTCAGCAGGATGTTGTATCTATACCTTAAGTCATGCCTTATTGGAATGGATTTATTGATAATATCTGTTGGAAAAAAGTTTGGATGTTGCCACACACATACCTACTTGTTAACAAAATTAAGGAAGTTTCAGCGGCAGTGTAGCCTAGTGGTTAGAGCGTTGGACTAGTTACCGAAAGGTTGCAAGTTCAAATCCCCAAGCTGACATGGTACAAATCTGTCGTTCTGCCCCTGAACAGGCAGTTAACCCACTGTTCCTAGGCCGTCATTGAAAATAAGAATTTGTTCTTAACTGACTTGCCTAGTTAAATAAAGGTAAAAAAATATGAATAAGTTTACGGAAAATATCAACTCAAATTGCTCCTTTTGTAATGACCACCCAGAAACAGTGTTGCATCTTTTTCGGCATTGTATTCATGTAAGAAAACTGTGGCAAGACATCAGTAGGTTTATAATTGAACACATTTATGAAGATTTTACACTATTGTGGAGAGATGTACTGCTTGGATTCTTTACATACGATAGAAATAAGCTGAAACATTTTTATGTAATTAATTTCATTATTCTTTTGGCCAAATTTCATATACACAAATGTAAATTTACAAACAAAAAAACACATTTTCTTACCCTACAAAAAGAAATTGAACTGTATTTTAAGACCATTAAATACTCTACTAACCAAAAAGCTATTAGAATTATAAGTGTATGTATGTCCCTTAAGGTCTTTGTGTAATGTAATACTGTACCCCCTAGCTCAATTGTCCATTGTATATAATCTATATATACTTGTGTTCCCTCATGTACTCTCTGTATTGATTTATTGTTAATAATATATTTATTTWTTTTAAGTAAAAAAAAAAGTTTTCAGCTACCGGTAGCTTGTGGGTGCTTTATATGCGGTTGCATGTCTACTTATATCAACTATATAATTATTATTATAAACTGGGTGGTTCGAGCCCTGAATGCTGATTGACTGACAGCTATGGTATATCAGACTGTATACCACGGGTATGTTAAACATTTATTTTTACTGCTCTAATTACGTTGGTAACCAGTTTATAATAGCAATAACGCTTCGAACACACCGACTGTGTTATTGCGTTTTGTTACACCAGAAGTACATTCATTTCCAATGGAACGCTGCGTGTGCCTTGCAGCATTGCGTTGCAGAGGCAGTTGCAGTGCGTTCTGTGTGGTGCMKACGTTGGATTTATCGAATGAATGCATCAAATTGTATGCGTTAACTTTTCATGGCTGCAGGGGCAGTATTGAGTAGCTTGGATGAAAAGGTGCCCATTGTAAAAGGCCAGCTCCTCAGTCTCAGTTGCTAATATGTCAGGTTTTGGCCAGGACTGTTCAGGTTTTGGTCACTAGATGTCCCCATTGCACCTTTTTTGTACCTTTTGTTTTTTCCTTGCTCTAATTATTGTTTGCACCTGTGTGTCGTTCCCTTGTTAGTATTTAAACCCTGTGTGTTCCTCAGTTCTTTGCTCAGTGTTTGTATGTTAGCACCCAGCCCCAGCCTTGTTGTGAACATATATTTCTCTTATTGGATTTTCCAGAGGTTCTCTGGTTTAGTGCTTGTGTATTTTTGAGTAGTCTTTTGAGGTTTGTTTTTCCCTGCTGTTTTTACCACTTTGTGGAGTTTCTTTGTATTTTGGAGGATATCCATTTTGTGCCTCTTGGCTTTATTTTTGGACGTGGTGGATTTATATTCTTTGCCTGAAGATCTTGTCCTTTTATTAAACCACCATCTCTAGTACTGCTGAGTCTGCCTCCATCTTCTGGGTTCTGCCGACTATTAGTGACTGTTTCTCTCACCGGGTCCTGACACTAATATATGCATATTATTATTAGTATTGGTTAGAAAACACTCTACAGTTTCCAAAACTGTCAAAATATTGTCTGTGAGTATAACAGAACTGATATTGCAGGYGAAACCCTGAGGCAAATCCAAACAGGAAGTGGCTTCTATTTTGAAAACTCCATGTTCCATAGCCTCCCTTTGCTGGATTTAAAGGGATATGAACCAGATTCCTTTTCCTATCGCTTCCTCAAGGTGTCAACAGTCTTCAGACATAGTTTCAGGCTTTTATTTTGAAAAAATGAGCCAGAACGATAACATCTCGTCAAGTGGTCACATGAGTTTTGCTCGCGCAACAGAGTTTGGACAGCCATTGTTTTTCCCTCTCCTACTGTGAAAGACATTTGCGGTTGATATATATCGATTATATATTTTAAAAACAATCTGAGTATTGATTATAAAAAATGTTTGACATGTTTCTGTGGACATTATGGAAACTATTTGGAATTTTTGTCTGCGTTGTCGTGACCGCTCTTTCCTGTGGATTTCTGAACATAACGCGCCAAACAAACGGAGGTATTTTGGATATAAAAATAATCTTTATGGAACAAAAGGAACATTTGTTGTCTAACTGGGAGTCTCGTGAGTGAAAACATCCGAAGATCATCAAAGGTAAACGATTAATTTGATTGCTTTTCTGATTTTCGTGACCGAGCTACTTGATGCTAAGTGTACTTAATGTTTTGTCGAGCGATCGATAAACTTACACAAACGCTTGGATTGCTTTCGCTGTAAAGCATAATTTCATAACGACAGGTGGATTAACAAAAGGCTAAACTGTGTTTTCCTATATTGCACTTGTGATTTCATGAATATAAATATTTTTAGTAATATTTATTGAATGTAGCGCTATGATATTCAGCGGTTGTTGATGACACTTATCCCGTTAACGGGATTGCAGCCATAACAGTTTAACCTAATTCCGACTAAAACTACACACATCATCAGATTATAATTTTATGATTCTAATCAATTTCATACAGTTATAAGGTTTCAGAGTGGAATTATTTCATCATTATCTTTCACATATACATTATTTTATCAATCCACCCTTAATGACTAAATAATACACACTGATATATCATCCACTATATGGAAACATAAATGTTATACAAGAATAAACCAAACCAATACATGTGATGACATTCGATGACTCATCAATGACTGTTCTAGGCCTATATCCAATCATAACTCTTCCGGTTTAGGATTTTCATTATAATCTTCACGAAAGAACAGTTTTGTCTAAACATTGAACATAGTCTGATCTAACATTGGCTCCTCGTAGTTAAAAGAAACGGAGCCATCTCCTAGGCCTGGAGCTCTGTATTCATTATCCCACTGGTCGGAGCTCGGAATCGGTCCGTATCTCACCATCTGTTGCGTCATTGACCTCTCCAGAGTCCTGGTGATCAAACCTCTTATACACGGAATCAAACAACATCCACACAACACTAACACACTCATACAGGTGAAGGTTGCCCATAACACAGTGATTATGACATTTTTCAATTTCCCAAACATACTGTCAAACCAATTTGTCAGAGAATTATCCACCCCAGAGTTCTCTGCTAATTCGTGAGCTAATGTGGTTAAACCAGCCAGGGCCTTGGTCACTGATCCGTCTGGAGCTGTGTTATCGGGGATGAAGGTACAACATTCCGCTCCAAATATCACACATACTCCCCCCTTCTCAGCCAGAAGCATATCCAATGCGATTCTATTCTGCCATACCATCAAACTAGTTGCAGCTGTTTGTTCTGCTAACCCTTTGATCGCATCTCTAGTATAGTTGATGAAACGCTGTTGGTTATAGTAGATATAATTTATCCAATCTACATTTTTATTGAGAGTTGACCACCAGAAGATGCTTGATTCCAATCCAGCCCATATCTGATTCCTAGCTTTGAACTCATCAGGCACCCCCCCCACCCCACCCCCCAATGCTATCGATGTAAACTCTATTGTCAAAGGACCCTGACGGAACACTCCTTCTTTCTCTTCTACCTGGCACTAGGTCTTTGTGTTGGATAAGGGTGAAGGGCATGCCTAACTGTACTAGTGCACAAATACCGGTCCAATTTGCAGGTTAGGCCACAGCAACATACCTCCACACAACCACCAGACATCCGCTCTAGGCCTTTTTATCTTACTAAAGTCCTCGGAACTCAACCACCCAGTCAGGTCCCTCATTGTCTCGTCGGTTGTAACGTTCTCTGTCCTATTGCATGTTCTTACTTCCCCTACGTCCCGTCCGTGTGTATTGTATCGAGCCATACAATAATAGTTTCCTCCTGTAACTGTGAAAGGGGGAAGTCTGGATGTAATGGGCACATGGGGATACAGATAATGCAGATCAGTGCAACTGTCATTGTCTGGCTTCCCTGCCTTCAAGAAACGCTTTCCATACAGGCCATTCCCCTGGGTGAATCAATTCCATCGAGTGGAAAGGGGATGGTTGTCAACTGAGGTTTGGCTGTGGTGCAGACATAACATTCTTCTTTAGCTAATGATCTAGCTGTATACTGAATCCATTTCAACCATAGGTTGGAATCCCCAAACCCAGTTTCCACCTCAATCACTTCCTTAAGATCTTTCGTCTGAACTATCCGCACCGGTCCTTGGTTCTGAATGACTCCACGGGTAATGTCCGTTTTGTCAGGGGTACTGCTTGTATTCTGGCTCGCAGTAGAACTATCACCGGCTCTAACCTCTGCTACCCGGAATGGTACCGTAGTGTCGACCGAAACCTGGTCAAAACCAACACACCATAACCCTAGATCCTCTTTCTTTACGTTTTTAATGGTAATTCGTACCTTTATGCAATACTTCCCTTGCTCCGGATTACAGTCAAAAACCCTCACCTTTACTATACTCCATCTGTTTCCATATTGGGTGTGTGGATTTATATAGCCCTTCTCTCTCTCTGTGTGAGCTATGACCTGATTCCATGAACTACACGGGGACCTGCACAGATATCTTCCATAAAGGCCCATAGTTCTAGACTGCCAAGGGGTCTAAGACCCCATTTGGTCTACATAGAACTCAAGACATCCTTCCCTAGCTCTACTCTCACTTCCTGTTTACCCAGATTAAGTGACCTTTTGTACTTTGTTAATACAAAATCCTCATCTTCTACACTATGGGTCAAGTTACCACCTTCTGCCTTCTCGGGTGGGTCATGGTGTATTAGAAATATGGCTCCCACAATCAGACAGCTCAGACCGATCAGCACTCCTGTAAAGCCCCACCCTTTCCCGGAGAACATATCATCAGCTAGAGGCCAGCCCATACTTTCACTTCTATGAAAGCACACAGGGAGGATAGGGCGGGTTAGGGAATCTTCGTTAGAGAGGTAATCCCCGAACCTTATTGGTATTTGGTACTTCTCCTAACACTTCTCCTAACAGTGTCAGTGTGTCTTACCCTCTTGCAATGTGTGATATGAACCCAGGTAGCTCTTTCAGCTATTCTCACCGCAAAGGCTGTCACCAGAAGCACTTGGTATGGCCCCTCCCACCGTGACTGCTTCCAGTCCTTTTTCTTTAGTGATTGGACCCAGACCCAGTCTCCTGGCTAAATCTTGTGTGTAACCTCCTTCTGTAGTTCTCCTGTTGGGCATAAAATCTTTGACATACAGGTTTGGTTAATGAACAACCTCCTCATGTTTTCAACCATACTATTCTCTACTTCCATATCTGCTTGTTCCAATCGTCCTAATTCGGGCATCGTGTAGGGTCTACCAAAGACCTTCTCAAACGGAGATAGTCCCTCCTTATCAGGGGTTATTCTAATAGTCATTAACTTCTTTGATATAGGGGGCAGCATTTTCACTTTTGGATGAATTGCGTGCCCATAGTGAACTGCCTCCTACTCTGTCCCAGATGCTAATGTAATTAAGGAAAGCGCATGACCAGGAACTGGCAATCTGCCAGACCACTGACTCATTCCCATCTCATCCAGCCCACAAACACAGCATAAGCTTCATTCCACATTCTACAGACTGTTGACGTCTAGTGGAAGGTGTAGGAAGTGCAAACAGATCCTATCTTACAGGGAATTGAATAGGCGATGAGTTGAACGTTGACCAGTCTCAGAATTCTCACTTCCTGTTTGGATTTTTTCTCAGGTTTTTTGCCTGCCATATGAGTTCTGTTTATACTCACAGACATCATTCAAACAGTTTTAGAAACTTCAGAGTGTTTTATATCCAATAGTAATAATAATATGCTTATT